>NW_027455509.1:0-22500 GCF_040206685.1 Ascaphus truei
GTGCGCGTGCGCGATGCGTCTCGCGGAGCTCCGCCATCACGCCGCTGCGCCTGCACTGCCCTGGCAGTGCGTGGGCGCATGACTCTGCCCCGTGGTGCTTCCCTGAGTCGGTCTCCGCGCGGATCAGAGGCAAGTGTGACAGTTACCTGTTTGAGATGTAATCATCTTATGCCGAGCATGGGTGTAGCACACCTCTCCCAAGGAGAACGGACTTGGAAACTATCATAGCCAGATTGATGCCCTTTCTAACCCCGGGATGTCTGTCTGTGCCAACCAAGGCGTCCAGACTTTTAGATAATTGTCGCCAGTGTTGTTAACCAGACTCGTTAACTTTTCCATCTGGCAGATAAACCAAATACGATTCCGAATTTTTGGGATGGTTGGTATGTCTGAGCTTTTCCATAGTGCTGCGATCTCACACCGCGTTGCGAGTGCAAAGTGAGCAATAAGTTTATTATGAGCTTTAGAGAGACCCGCTAGTGGTCTGTTCAAGAGAAACAGCCACGGATCTGGGGGAATAGTGAGATCAAACAGTCTCTGTATCCAAAGTCTAATTGTCTCCCAGAATGAGGAGATCCGCGGGCAAGACCACAGCATATGTAGCAGGTCTGCTGATCCTCCACATTGGCGCGGGCACAGCGGGGAGGATCCCGGCACGAACCTTGATAATTTTAGTGGGGTAAGGTACCATCGCATCAGGACCTTATATGCGTTTTCCTTGAGAGTGGAACATATGGAGCACTTTGCTGTGGCTAGAAAAATAGCACTCCAGTCCTCGTCTTCCAGACATTCTCCGATGTCTGTTTCCCAACGCGATCTAAATGAGGGTATCTCATGGGCTTGTTTGCTAGAACTGATCACTTCGCTGTATAGCTGCGAGGTAAGTCCCTTTGTGTCGGTCTCTGCCAGACAGAGCTTTTCGAAGGATGTCAATTGTGGGTACGGGGCAAATTTGTTATAGAACGCCCTGATCTGGAGGTATCTAAAGAATTCTGAGTGGGGGATCTCTTTTTCTAATCTGATGTGATCAAACGTCTTAACTTTTCTGTCATGGCCTTCCAGATCTTTAATCCGATTATAACCTTTCTTTTTCCAAATTGAGATATTACCGACCGATAGGCCCGGCACGAACTCGGAATTTTTTCCACAGGGGTGACATCATAGAGCGTGTCGTTGTGAGGGAATGTTTAAATTTTGTGGCCTCCCAGATTGACAATGAGTTGGTCATTGAGGATAGCGGCATATTGGCGCCTTTTCGCACCATTTTGGGGAGCCAGATTAGATTACGTAATTCTATAGGTTCACAGGCTGCGCTCTCTAATTCGACCCATCTCTTAGATCTCGGGTCAGACTGCCATTGCACAATTTGGCTCAACTGTGCCGCTTTGTAATATGATAACAGGCAGGGTACCGCTAGACCCCCAGCCAAGACCGGCCTTTTCATATTAATTTTGCTGACTCTTGGTTTTTTACCTCCCCATATAAACTTGGAGATGTCGGATTGAAGTGAGTGCAGGTCCTTCAATCTGAGTGGCACTGAGAGAGTTTGGAAGAGATATAAAATACGGGGGAGTAAGTTCATTTTAACACTATGGATTCTTCCTATCCAGGAGATCCTTTTAGATGTCCACTTTTGTAGGTCTGATTTTAGGGTTCGGATTAGGTTGGGGTAATTTGCGTCGTATATTTCTTTGACGTTTCTGGTGATGTGGACACCCAGATATTTTATAGATTTGTGTTGCCAGTGAAATTTAAAGTTTAGTTTTAATAGTTTTTCTATATGGCTGGGGAGATTGACATTGAGAGCCTCAAATTTGGATTGATTGATTTTGAAGCCGGAAATTTTAGAAAACCTGTTTAGCAGGTCAAATAAGTTCGGTAGTGAGGTGAGGGGTTTCGTGATCATCAAGAGGATGTCATCTGCGTACAGGGCCGCTTTATGGGTTTGGGAGTATGCGTTTAACCCTGAGATGTCAGGGTTTCCTCTGATTTGCGCCGCCAGGGGTTCGATACAGAGGGCGAATAGGAGGGGAGATAATGGGCAACCCTGTCTCGTACCACTCTTAATTTGGAAGGGCCGAGAGGGGTAGCCTTGGTGTACAACCCTGGCGGTGGGGTTAGAGTACAGCGATAGAATCGCATCACTCACCCGATCTCCAAAGCCAAATGCCGCAAGCGTCTCCTTTAGGTAGGGCCAGTCTATCCTATCGAAAGCCTTTTCGGCGTCCAGACTTAACAACATACTCTGAGCAGTGTCAATAGTGGCCAAATCTATCAGATCTATAAATCGACGGGTATTATCTGCGGCTTGTCGGCCCTTGATAAATCCGACCTGATCTGGATGTATGAGTCTGGGTAGGATAAGACATATTCTATTGGCCAATAACTTTGCATATAACTTGATATCCGTATTGATTAGTGATATGGGCCTGTAACTTTTGCAGTCTAGTGGGTCTTTCCCTGGTTTCGGGATGATTGATATAGACGCCTGTAACATCTCCTTGGGGATGGGGGCTCCCGCTAAAATAGCGTTGAATACTTGGAGCAACCTTGGGGCAAGTAATTTGATAAATTTCTTGTAGTATAACCCTGAGAAGCCGTCCGGCCCCGGTGCCTTTGAAGGTTTAAGTTCCGTAATGGCCTGTGTCAACTCCTCGTGTGTGAAGTCGGCATTTAGGGAGGCTCTGTCTGATTCTGTCAATCTCACCAGGTTGGAGCTAGCCAGGAAATCTCTTAGCTTACTGCTCGTGCTAGGATTATGTGCCACTTTCTCACCATTATAGAGTGTCTCATAGAAGGAGCCGAATTCATCTACTATTTTCTGTGGGTTTGAAGTAGGGGTACCAGATTTTAAGCGTAAAGCTTGGATGTTGTATTTAATTTGCCTGTCTTTCAGCATGCGGGCCAGCATCGTATCCGGCCTGTTTGCTCTTTCGTAAAATTTCCTCTTTGACCAACTCAATGAATTATCAGCCCTGGAGGTCAGTATCATGTTTAATTCAATTTTAGTGTCTTTTACCTCTTGTAGGGTTTGCGGGTCTAGTTTCTTTTTATGTTTGGCGGAGAGAGTTTGTAATTTAGTTTGGAGTGTGACAATTTTTGCCTCTCTCTCTTTTTTTCGTCTAGCCGTGATATTTATGAGGGTACCTCGGAGAGTCGCTTTATGCGCTTCCCAGAGGACCAGATGTGAGGAGACAGAGCCGGCATTTACTTTGAAAAATTGGTCTATCTCATTACCCACAGTATCACAGATCTCTGGAATTTTTAGAATGGATTCATTTAGCTTCCAGTTCGTTCCTGGTCTACCCGTTTGAATATTGTTGCACCGGAGATCTATGGGTGCGTGGTCAGACCATGAAATATCATGGATCTCCGCTTGGGTGACCTTGGGGACCAGGTGACAGGACACTGCGAAGTAATCAATCCTACTGTATGAGCAATGTGGGTGCGAGAAGAATGTGTAATTCCTATCTGCTGGATGTAGCTCTCTCCAAATGTCTATTAGTTGGTTACATTTGAGACCTCTTCGTAGGGATATACCTGCTCCTTTATTGTGTAGGGTAGCTCCACTTGATCTGTCCATGTGAGGTTGTAGGACCATATTAAAATCTCCTGCTAAGACCACGCTTCCCTGCGCAACCGAGTTTAGGATTCTAAAGAATTTCTCGAAGAAAATTGCACTCTTTTCGCAGGGGGCATATATACAGGCGATTGTGATCTTCTGTCCCCTAATAGTTCCTACTATTATAATAAATCTGCCATCGTTATCCCGTTTGGTTATCAGGCCTTCGTAAGGGATGCTATTACGGAATAGGATGGCAACTCCACGCTTTTTGACTTCAGCAGAGGCCGAAAAAACCTGGGAGAAGTCTTTATCAAGATATTTGGGGGTATTGGTTTTGCTGAAATGTGTCTCCTGTAGGAGCAACACATCTGCATGTTTTCTTTTATAATCTGTGAAGGCTAGTTTGCGTTTAGTGGGGTTGTTAAAGCCCTGCACATTGTGAGATATAAAAGTCAACGCCATTTATTGCTGTGTGTGACTACGCGCATCATTATGTTGCTTGACTTACCCGTGGCATCCATGTGTAGGGCCGGACGATCACTGCCTTCAGGGCGCTTACTCGTAGATAGGTATTTGAGGGAAGGGTAAGGAGGGAGTGGGAGGCAACGGGGAGGGAGGGGGAGGGGAGGGGGGGACTGGGAGTAGCACATGAGGGTCAACAACAAGGGGATTGGGTTCATGACACATAACAACAGATACTGTAATGCACAAAAAACAAATAGGAACATGAAGACAAGAGCCCACTCCGGGAGCCCCCGGGAGTGGCCCTTGCGCCCAAGGGATGGATCCTTTGGCCCAGACTGACGACGGGATCTTCCCTGCCTGCTGGGTCCTGGCTTCCCTGGGACTTGTTTGCGACCCCTATTCTGTAGGGATCGTAGCGGAGGACACATACACGCCGATCAGGGAACTGTCCTGCCGGCGCATCTCCTTTAAACAGACAACAGTTAAATAACAGTATAACTTATAACTTTAGCAATAAAAAACTCTCATTTACATAACATCCACCTAAAGAGTTTCCCCCAAAACTCCACTTCTCCCTACTCCTCCTGTTTTTGCCCTCTATGTGAGTATAGGTTGTAAGGAGCACCGTGCCCCCCCAAAGGGTTCCTATTGTGCGGTCCTCGTAGCGCCAATCCCGACCACTCTTGTTGGTGAGGAGTTCAGAGGACCAGCTACCTAATTTTCATTATCCTCTTATATGTGAGTGTCCACTCTCTATATGGTAGGGTGCCGGACTCCCCTCTTTTAAGTGCCTCTGTGTTTTAATGTGTGGGTGGTGAACGTTTAATGTGCTGGTGGTCTGCATGTATTGTAACCATATAGCGGCATCCAAGAAGGCGGAGGGGCCACTGGCGCACATGACGCTGACGTTAGTCGACTACATGCAGACCTATCTCCCTATGGTGTACCATATTCCCATGTGGGGTCAAGCAGGAGGCAGCCACCGATTCCCCAACCCTCGGATGACCCCGGCATGCATTTGCATCCCCCCTCCCCCGCCCACCAGCCCACTCCGTCAGCCCTCTAAGGTCAAGGCCCCGTTCCCTCCCTCAGCGCTCCTGCATTGCTGACAGGCGAGGCGCCGACATATACCGACCGCGATATGCGGTCTGCAGGGAACGGGAGACGGAGCGGGGGGTGATCGGGATCGGGAGGCCTGAGCGGCAGGGGGTGTGGCCTGAGCGGAGGGACCCGCTACTCTCCCCCTCCTCCACCTTTCACGGGCTTGGGCTGGGGTTGCTGATCACAAGCAACACACATATTCAGTCACACACGCAGGCATTCTCACACACACACACACACAGGTTCTCTCACACACTCACAGGCACTCTCACACACATACACACAGGTTCTCTCATACACACACATATGCTCTCTCACACACACACAAGTTCTCTCACACACACACACACAAGTTCTCTCACACACACACACACACACACACACACACACACACACACACACACACACACACACACACACACACACACACACACACACACACACACACACACACACACATACACACATACACACATACAGGCTCTCTCACATACCCACAGGCACTCTCATACATACACAGACACAGGCACTCTCACACATACACACACAGGCTCCCTCACATACCCACAGGCACTCTTACATATATACAGGTACTCTCATACACACACATACCCACACACACATAGGTAGGCAGGCACTTATACACATACACACGCACACACACAGACAGAGGCAGGCATTCACGCACTCAGGCACACACACACAGGCATCTAGACATCCAGACACATATACAGATAGGCATCTCTGTTACTCAACCCCCCCCCCCACCCACCACACACTCCTCCCCGCTTCCCCCCCTCCCCTATGGCCCTCAGCCACATCGCGCGACGTGCCGGAGCCAGGGAACACAATTCTCCTGCGTCCCCCAGTGGCCGACGCGTCACCGCGTGCATTCAGCTGCGCAGTCGAAGGGGATCGGGACCGGCCCGGAAGGGTTCTCCTGCTGCGGGTCCCATCTCATTCTGCTCCCATCGCCGGGTGCGCCGCCTGGTGTGTCCGGCTGCTAGGTCTCGCCGGTTCAGGGACATATTTGGGTCTCGGGGGGGGGGGGGGAGTCCGGGTGCTGGTGAGACTCCGTTGGTTCCGTCTAGGGCTTCGGCTACGTCATCACCCGGTGCCGTCGCCGCTGTGTCCCTCCGCGCATGCGTCCCGCTTCAAGTCTCGCGGGAGCCAGTGACGTCAACGAGGCATCCCGCGAAGAGCAGGGCTGCTCCCGCTCGCTTCGGGGAAGGAGCAGGAGAAGATGGCTGCCCCTCAAAAAAAGTGAGTAGACCTGCGGGGGCTGAAAGTTTTCTTTATCTCCGTGGGGGGGTCGATGGGGGTTCCCGGACAAGCACCCTTTCGTTAGGGCCTTCCAGAGGATCCTGCTGGGGAGTTTGGAGGAGAATTTAGATGTTTATTGGGGTTGAATAGCAGAGTCTATGTGGAGCTCGGCGGTTCCTCCACAACTCTAGCTGCGGATCGTAGGCTCCCAGCTGCGCGCCATGAGGTTGAGGGGGCGCCATCTTCAGCAGCTACCAGGTGAGGGGGGCTTTGCGGGGGGCCAAGGACCTTACGGAGGAATCCCTCTCCATCCTCCACATGTTTCAGTGTGTGTGCAACACCGTTTTTCACAACCAGGACTGCACATGGGAACAGCCATCTGTAGCGCACTTCTTTGTCCCGGAGTGCTCTAGTTATGGGGGTCATTGCCTTTCTTTTTGCCAGGGTAGCTGGGGACAAATCTTGATATACTTGGAATTTGATGTGTTCAAACTCCACTGTTTTCATCTCTCTGGCGATTCTGCATGTTTGTTCTTTTATCCGATAGCAGTGGAACCGCATAATGATGTCTCTGGGGGGGTCCCCCTGCTGGGATCTTCCTCTGAGTGCCCTATGGCATCTGTCTAGCATTAAGTCCCTTTCTGTCAGGTCTGGGAACAGATGCTCCAACCACTTAGCGGCGAAGTCTTCCGGATCTGTGACCGATTCTGGCACCCCGCGTAGGCGGATATTGCAGCGACGGTCGCGATTCTCCCCGTCTTCGATCTTTTCCTCCAGGGATCTGATTTGATCTTTAAGGGTGGACACTTGTGTTTGTGTCTGGGATATGGCGCTGGTGTTTTCTTCTGCCATAGACTCCAGGGTATCAGTACGCTCCCCCAGGGCATCCACATCTTTCCTTAGTGCCCAGAGCTCTGTCTTGAAGAACTTTTTCATGTTGGAGCAAAACTCCTTCGTGTCTTTCCTCCGCACCACTGCCATATCATCCTGCTCCTCTGCAGGGCTGTCCATATCAGGGTCTGCTGCTGGATGCTGCTCAGGGGAATCATGAGTCCCGGCCTTAGCTGTACCTTTACTTTTAAAAAATGTAGATACTGGCTGTGTTTTTCTACGCACCGTTTTGGTAGAAGCCATCTCTGTAGGTTGATGTATGTTGCGCTTAGCTTTTATTAAGGAGATGATAGCGTTTTAACTGTTATTTTATGCTATTATGCACCGGGGGGAATGGAGCTCTCACTCTAAGCTGCCATTCACCATCGGGGGGGCGTGTCCTCCATTAATTTATTTTAATGGACATACAGTTTGCCTTTCTACACTGCGGCTAGACAGATCTGTTATTATGGATCCAGTTTTACTAAATTCTCGTTTAGATAGCACTCTGGCTGATGGACATCTCAGACATTCTGATGCCATGCATGCCAGCTTTTAGGCCACTTTTTTTTCTTCCACCCACTCATTTAGAGGGTCAATGTTGGGAGAGACATAAGTTGGGTTCATGTATGGATGCCTCCACCATGTAAACTGCCATTGCTCCGACCTCCTCCTCTTGAGAGACTGTTTATGAGCTAACATGCACCTTCGTATACGTGGCAACATGTCTCAGAGAGAACTACCTCAGCTATTAGTAACACTACCACCAACATCCCACCATTTCCCAATGCCTTGGCTTGATGTTGAAGTACCATCTGAGGTAGACACATAACTGTGTCTTCTACTACTATCAGAAGTATCCCTTTGCTTACTACCCCCAGTATGGTTGGTCTCTTTTAAAGGTCATTGGTGTATTTTGGTGGTCAATCGTGCCTACTTTAATTGGGATGGGTCTGACCATAACCTTTCAGTTTCAATGTTTTTATTGTTTTTTTAGGGGTATATTGTAGAATACAGAAAATAAGAGGGGAGGGAGAGGGATGGGGAATATCACCCATTGTAGAGGCACATTTTTAACAATCCAAGAAAAAGAACATTTCTCATTACATTACCATTAAACAGCCAGAGACACCCATTCATCTAATCACTTCTTTCTATTCGTGTAGCCCTTGTCCCCCGACCCTATCTGAGGAGTCAAGGATCCCATGTTTTATGGAACGCTCAAGAAGGATGTCAGCCTCTCCATTTCCATCACTTCGTCTACACTTCCTCTACTCTTTGCTCTGCCATTTTCTGGGATGGGTTTACGTGTTTTATTCCACCTTTAAAACAATCTGTATAATAACAGGAAAACACACAAAATCCACGGGGAGCATGGGGAGGATAACAGGTACATTAACAACCATAAAGTAGATAACGGGTACATGCTAAATATTTTACTGAAGACCATTTGTATTTAACAAAATTACATTCTCAGAATGTTTACCTATTCATGGCTATGACCTTTGGGATGAACCGTGATGGATAGGGATGGACCGTGATGGATAGGGATGGACCGTGATGGATAGGGATGGACCGTGATGGATAGGGATGGACCGTGATGGATAGGGATGGACTGTGATGGATAGGGATGGACCGTGATGGATAGGGATGGACTGTGATGGATAGGGATGGACCATGATGGACCGTGATGGATCGTGATGGATCGTGATGGATAGGGATGGATAGGGATGGACCGTGATGGACAGCTTTATTATTGCAGATAACAGGAAATCCTTGAGATTCATTTTATAGATCAACATGTTGGATGCACAAATGCAAAAATTAGAACTTTACCAAAGTCATCCCTGAAGTCTTTTGACCTTATTAATATATTATTGGATCTAAGAAACATTGAATTACTGGCTATTCATTAAACTACTTAATATTTGACATTTGCAACGGGACTAACACATATATCACAAAATCTGATGTAATGTACTAACGCCAGTTTCATAAGCATCTTATTGTTTTAAGTTTTTCATTTGACTTACAATGATATAAATGCATTTATTGAGATGTTGCGAACTTTGACTTTATGGTAACTCTGCAGTATGCCAAGTCTGACAAATGACAATCATTAATCTTTTTTCTCGTCACATAAGACAGCTTCACTAAGTTTTTATTCATGATGAGAATGGGCAGAGTTACCTAAAGGTTCAGAAATGGTCACATTCATAGACATGAATATGAATTAATGATAACTTAAGACAGCTTAATGAGATGTAAGCCTACAGCATTACTGGAGGGTAACACGCAATACAATGTGTGAAACCTTCCATCGTGACCTGTGCAAAGATATGTAATATATTACAGAACATAATATATGTCTATTAACTTCGATTGTCTTGTACAGTACACTTAGCTCAGATTAAATGGATTCAATTTTAATAGCCTATGTTAAATGCATTTGCTGTTTTAAACTCTAGCATGCAATTACCAGTACTATAATGTTAAATATTGTGCCAAATAGCACATTCACATAGCGTGTATTACAAATATTAGGACAAACAAGTGCAAACAGGTACAGAATATAATGAGTTTCCAATCTAGAGGGAATAAGCAGCAATGTTGGAACAAGAAGGTAAAGTGTCTGCTTATTGCGGGACAGAATATTTATTTATAAAATGTTTTACCAGGAAGTAATAGTTACCTCTCGTTTTCAAGTATGTCCTGGGCGTAGAGTTAAGATGACAAATAATACATGTTACAAATACAGTTAAATAAGTGAACAGGGTATACATTATAAACAAGACATTTCACGCACGGTTAAAGATAATATATATTATAGGCGTATGTAACAGTTACAGACCAGATTAAAATGTGAGACAGCTTTAGTTTTGAAAGAACTTAGACTGGTGGTGGCTGTGAAAGTCTCAGGTAGATAGTTCCAGTTTTGGGGTGCACGGTAATATGCCTGAGGAGGGAGTATGGTGCAAGCGCACAGCTGATCCCATTTATGTTTGGGGGATGTGGATGTTAGGGCGTGTTAGCATGGAGTTGGGTTCAGCCACACGGCTGTTCCCAATAGGTTTAGAGGGGGAGGGGGAGGGGGTTGGTAGATATTAGGGGTATGCCAGATAGGTTTCCCTGAAAAAGTTAGTTTTCAAGGAGGTAACAAGGCAGAAGGAAAGGCGGATGTCAAGGATAGAATGAGGAGGAATGTTGGGATATATTTGAGGATGAGGGCTGAGATGTAAGGGCGAGTCAGCGTTGCTGAGAGCTTTGTAAGTCAGAACTAGGGTTGTAAGTTTTATACTAAAGGAAGTCTGTGTAGGGATTTGCATAGTGGAGCAGCAGAAGGTATTACAGTTTACAATAAATATCAAATATGACTGCTCATATACTATACGCTTATAAGTAGTGATTTTTCACATTGGCTGTATTGCAAATATTTTTATATGCTTTTATATTCTTTATTACACAATTAATTTGGTCCGTTCATATATATATATAAATATAAATATATATATATATATATATATATATATATATATATTTATACTAACTTGACAGCGACGTACTTTGATCATGCCCTTGTTTTCTTTCTTCATCTGCAATTTCACAAAATAAAAAAGTATATTGTGCATATTTATAAACCAGATGCTAAGCTCTACTTTCTTGTAAAATTTGTCAGTGTAATCTTGGTTCTCATTCTGCAGCTGGCTTCATAGAGATGTCACTGGAATGTGCACAATCACATTACTCTACACTGGCTGCTTTGTGTTTTGCCTACACACTCGCCATACCTCTAACACCCAACTCCCCTCCCCCTTCCAACCCCATTGGGACCAGCTGTAGGGCTGGACCAACCTCCACCCTATGTAACATTCCACCCCCCAAAAATACCTTAATGGTTTCAGCTGTCAGACAAGGTCATATTCTAACCTGAGCCACACCTTATCCTACATTGAGTAGCCACCTTACCTTCTTGTTTCGACATTGTCCCCCATTCCCTGTAGATTGTAAGATCTGGCGAGTAGGCGACGTCACCTTGGTGACGTCCACGGTGTCATTTGACCGTGCGAAATGGAAGGAGAAGGAGGGCGGCAGCAAGGAGGCAGCTGCCACATGTAAGGTTCTTCCCATCAGGCCCGAAAGGCCCGAGAGCGAGGCATCTGTATATGGGGGCGGACATTTTTGCCGCCACAAAATTTCGCTGCCCTAGGCCCGGGCCTATCGGCCTAATGGGAAATCCGCCACTGTGAGTAGGGCCCTCATTACCTCTTTGTATCAGTTTGTGCATGTTTGTCCTCTCCTTTATGTAACCGTTCATGTTGTTGTAATAAACATACATCTGTACCCCATTGTACAGCGCTGTGGAATATGTTGGTGCTTCACAAATAAAAGATCATTTTGGCTGTGTAACATCTTAAAGGGTCACATCTAAAGTGTCGGGCAGAGTTAATTTTGGAGTTGAAATTGGAGGTGAAGATTTGAGGAAGATCTGGACTCTGCACAACAACAACTTTGTAACTGTGAGAAATTATCTTTCCAAAAGCTGTGATACTTTGTACTCTTTCTATCCCCCAGTACCTGGGAAGTCTCTCCTCCTGCATCTCACTATGCCCCCCCTACTGCTTTTGCTGTTTACTGTTTCCTGACTCCTTTGTGAACGTTTCTGTTCTCTCCAACTTCCCCACTCCCCACGGCACCGTTATTTATACACCTCTCACCCAACAACTTCTATACCCTTCAATAAAAAACACCCACACAAATCCTCTATTCACACCCTCTATCTACTCCTTCCTGCTGCTGGGGATCTCCCCTAAGCCTGAAGCCAGACATGCACACCTGATCTCACCCACGCCTCCCTGCCATCTCTTCCCCTGTAAATTGTGTTGACCCTCCCATTCTAATACTGACTAACCTTAAAACGTGCCCCACAAATCAAGCATCCCAACAGCCTGCTTTCATGGTTACTGTCCCACACTCCTACCACCCATTGTGGCCAAGCACTGCCATCTACAGCACTTATTCCCTCACCTGCTGTCTCTGTAAGTTCCACATCAAACCTCTTAGATTGTAAGCTCTTCAGGGCTGGGATTTCCTTTCCTATTGTCTGATTTTGCTACACTTATTGTATTATTATAATTTCCCATACTGTATTCTTTGTGAGGTGCTGAGTACACTTTTGGCACTATATCAATAAAGACATACAATAATAATAATAATAACAACAATCGTGTTGCAAAGGAGCCTAATGATTCTTAACTCACCCCACCATTTCCCACCAAAGATTGTCCACCAAATCTGCATCAACCAGTCCCATGTTTATTTGGCATAACCTTCTTTTTCATATAGACATCACACTTGTGAAATGGAATAGCCGACGCCTCAAATTCCCACAGAAAATTCAAGTGCTCTGTTCTGCCTCACTGATTCTGTCATGTTGATTATGTTAACAACATAGCTTTTGCCTCTGCTCTGCATCTCAGGGTGTATGAATGTGCATCCCAATGTATCTCTCTTGATATTTTTTAAATTGATAGCATAATAATAAAAAAGAGGATCGTCTTCTCAACCAGAAAGCTCACAACGCATTGCTCCACCGGGGAAGGGGTTTATCCATGGTTCGCAGAAAATAGAGTACCCGCAAACATACTGGAATTATAATAAACTGTTTAGCCCAGGGATGGCCAACTCAAGTCCTCAAGGGCCACCACCTTGTCAGGTTTGAAGGATATCCCAGCTTAAGTGCAGGTGGTGCAGTCGAAGACTGAGCCAGTGATTGAGCTACCTGTGCTGAAGCAGGGATATCCTGAAAACCTGACCTGTTGGTGGCCCTTGAGTACTGGAGTTGGCCACTCATGCCTTAGCCCGTTCATTGAGCAAGAGACATTCCTTTCCAAGACACCACTGGCACTCATGAGGTTAAAGCGGTCTACCGTATATACAGTGTATGTAATAGATTATTTTTTTAGTTTTTTACACACACATGCGCACACACACACACGTTGGCAGAGGTTTACTCAGAAAAACTCCCATCCTTCACACTGAAAATATCAAAATACACAGTGAAGAAATGGGTGGTTATTTGAAGGAGAATTAGCATTTTCAATGTTAGGTTGGTATTTTTTGATAAGCTGCTACTTGTTTCTATACAGAACACAAGCACATAAAGTAGTGAGCCATTCCCCAATGTTTAAACTTGTTTTCTTACTAGTTAATGAGGCTACATATCCAGTTTTTAATCTGCAGCTCAGTGTTCCTGTTTTCTGTCTCACTTTCTCAGAGGGGTCAGGAGTTATTTAAATGAAAACATAATGAACCTGCTATATCATCAGTATATTTAAAAACGAATTAATTGAATAATGTATTCCATATATTGATGTCTGAGCAGTTAACATGATGCAATGTTCTTTTGTATATAAGATGTCTATATGTACTGTATGTATAATTGGACACAGTCACTGATCTCTATTACTGCTGCACAGACCTTCAGAAAACAGTGGGACTAAATCAAAGACTACTGGTGCCAGGCAGCTGCTTGGAAGGGGGAAATGCTTCTCAACCCAGTCAACCAAAGTTACAGTACAGCATCAGTAACTATGGAAACGCCATTTAATGTTAACTTTATTTGTGTTTTTAGTTCTTTTTTTTCAGGGGACACATGAAGAAAGTTGTGATTAAGCATGGACCACCACACATTGAAATGTGCCCTTTGTGCCAGTAAATCTAAATCATAGTTGTCAGCCTGTAAAAGACTTGGAAGTGCACAAAACGGATTTGCTGAGAACGTGGGGTAGTCAGGGGGTAAGTAGTATGGGCCTGGAGGAAGGGGGTGAGGGGTAAGGGGAATGGGACTGGGAGAGGAGGGTAAGGGGTAAGAGGTAATGGACTAGGGGAGTAAGGACAACAAGTATAGGACTAGGAGGAGGATTGATATGGGCACCTGGGTGGAGATTACCCTGAGAGATGGAAGAGGAAGTAGGAACACATGAGTGGAGGAGCCTGTGACGGCTTAGGCTGTTATATACTGTGTGTGGCAGTGCGCGCGCGTGCCTGTGCGAAGGCGTGTGCATGTGCCGCACACGTTTTGTGTGTATACTGTGTGCGAGTGTATGACTGTATGTGTGTGTATGTATATGTATGTGTGTGTATATATTGTGACAAACGGCTTACTCCGGGGCTCCGCCGTCTGTCCGGGACTGTTAGAACACGGTCTTTTAGGGTAGGTTAAATGATGAGACGTCACGTACTGTTCCTTTAAACAGGCTATGCCTGGTTTATTCAGTCCCAGGCACTGAGACTGCCACAGTTTAAACAGAAAACAAAGCCAAACAAAAAGCTGCTCGTCTGAGCGATAACTTAAACTTAGATGTCCCTGACTCAGAGTTGGAAGTGGCTTGTCCACTTCCACCAACAAAATAAGTACCTTTGCAGTCTTTAGACAAACTAACAGAATGAATGAAGCGATTTGGGAAAGAGGCTTTCTCACCCCTCTGCAGTTCAGTAGCCTTCCAGGCTCTTGGGCGGGGCCCAGAGGAAACAGGAAACAGGTCTTATATACCTGAACTCTAATCAGCATGACAGGTGACAGAAAACAGGCAGCAGACAAACTGTGGAATGGAGTGCCTGTACCACGAGGCTGCCCTGTTCAGCTTAGACAGGACAGAAACTGTTCAGTATCCTGGGAGCCCTGTATATGGAGTTTATTACCAACCCCTGGTTTCTGTCACATATCCTCCCCCCCAGCTCAGACCTCGAGGGGTGAGCGACCATGGATATTAGGGAGTGCATCCTTGACAACCCGTCGGCATTGCCATGTTTGTGCCCCGACCTGTGTTCCACAGAAAATTTAAAGGGCTGTAGGCTTAGGAACCACCTGGTCACCCTAGCGTTCTTCTCCCTATTTTGACACATCCAGGTAAGGGGTGCATGATCTGTGACCAATCGGAACTTTCTCCCCAACAGATAATACTTGAGTGTCTCTACAGCCCACTTTATTGCGAGACACTCTTTCTCGACTATGGAGTAATTTTTCTCCTGGGGATTTAGTTTCCTACTTAAATAAAGGATGGGGTGCTCCTCCCCTTGAGACTCCTGGGAGAGTACCGCCCCCAGCCCTACCTCAGATGCGTCGGTTTGGACTACGAACTCTTTGGAGAAGTCAGGTGTGACCAACACTGGTTGGGCACAGAGAGCTTCTTTCAGGCTTCTAAAGGCCTGTTCGGCTTCGGGGGACCACTTTACCATTAGCGGTCCTCTTGCTTTTGTGAGGTCGGTTAGTGGGGTTGCCTTAGTTGCAAAATTGGGAATAAACCTCCTATAGTAGCCAATTAACCCCAAAAAGGTCCTTACTTGTTTTTTTGTGACTGGCCTTGGCCAATTTTGTATCGCCTCTACTTTGAGTGTTTGTGGTTTGAGTAACCCTCTACCAATAGAATACCCCAGATACTTGGCCTCCTCCAGACCAATAGTGCATTTAGCGGGGTTAGCAGTTAGTCCAGCAGACCGAACTGCGTCGAGCACAGCTTGGACCTTTGGAAGGTGGGACTGCCAATCTTCACTATGGATTACCACATCATCCAGGTAGGCGGCAGCGTACCGAACATGTGGTTTTAAAATTTTATCCATCATTCTTTGGAATGTGGCGGGAGCTCCATGTAAGCCAAAAGGCAGCACCTTATATTGAAAGAGGCCGTCTGGGGTTGAGAAGGCTGTTTTTTCTTTTGCCCTTTCTGTGAGGGGAACCTGCCAGTACCCTTTTGTTAGGTCTAGGGTTGTGAGATATCGGGCTTTGCCCAGTCTCTCTACAAGTTCATCCACCCTGGGCATAGGATAAGTATCAAATTTTGACACCGCGTTTAGTTTCCGGTAGTCATTACAAAACCTTGTTGTACCGTCTGGCTTTGGGACTAAAACTATAGGGCTGTTCCACCCACTTTGGGATTCCTCAATTACGCCTAGTTTTAGCATTTTTTTAACCTCTAAACTTATAGCCTCTCTCTTGGCCTCTGGGATTCGGTACGGTTTAAGGTTAACTCGGACCCCCAGTTCAGAGACTATGTCATGTTTAATTACGTTAGTTTTACCTGGCTGTGTAGAGAAGATTTCTTTGTTCCTTCTCACTAAACTCTGGACCTCTCGTTTCTGATGCACGGACAGTGTTTCAGCTATGCTAACCTCTGGGTCAGTTTCTTGATTCTCTGACGGACCTGGGGGTACTAGGGTTAACAAGACCTCTCTATCTTTCCAGGGCTTGAGTAGGTTTATATGGTAAATTTGCTCAGGTTTCCTCCTACCTGGCTGCCTTACCCTATAATTTACTTCTCCCACTCTTTCCAAGACCTCATATGGCCCATGCCATTTAGCAAGGAATTTACTCTCCACGGTGGGAACCAGAACTAGTACCCTATCACCTGGAAAAAAAATTCTGACCCTAGCACCCTTATTATACGTATTCCTTTGTGCTTCTTGAGCTTTCTCCATGTGTTCCCTCACTATGGGTAGGACTGCAGCAATGCGGTCCTGCATTTGGGCAACATGCTCTATTACACTTCTGTAAGGGGTAACCTCGTGTTCCCAAGTTTCTTTGGCTATATCCAGTAAGCCCCTTGGATGTCGGCCATACAATAGTTCAAACGGGGAGAAGCCTGTGGATGACTGGGGAACTTCCCTAATGGCAAATAACAGGTATGGTAACAAACAGTCCCAGTTTTTCCCATCCTTATCGACCGCCCGGCGTAACATGCTCTTTAAGGTTTTATTGAACCTTTCCACTAAACCATCTGTTTGTGGATGATAGACTGAGGTTCTGAGATGCTTGATTTTTAGGAGTTTACATAGCTCTTTTGTTACTTGGGACATAAATGGTGTTCCCTGGTCAGATAAGATCTCTTTAGGAATTCCGACCCGGGAAAACAGAAGTACTAACTCTTTTGCTATGTTTTTAGCAGAGGTGCTACGTAGGGGAACTGCCTCCGGATATCGGGTAGCATAATCTAATATTACCAATATATGCTGATGTCCCCTAGCAGACTTTATTAGGGGTCCTACTAGATCCATAGCAATCCGGTCAAATGGTACCTCTATTATGGGAAGGGGTACCAATGGGCTGCGGTATGCTTTGAACGGGGCGGTGATCTGACATTCTGGGCATGAGGAACAATAGTTTGTAATTTCTGCCAGAACCCCAGGCCAATAAAAGCTTCGGAGAACCTTTTCTTTTGTCTTTTCCACCCCTAGGTGTCCCCCCAATGGATGACTATGTGCGAGGTGTAATACTACGTTACGGAATGTCCGTGGTACCAACAATTGTTTAGTTGTAACTGATTTTCTTTTATCAACCCGATATACTAGGTCGTTCTCTACCTCGAAGTAGGGGTAAGCAAGTGACCTATCTGGTTGGCCATGAGTACTATTCTGGTCCCGTATATTTCCCCTTGCTACCGCTAATGTGGGGTCCTCCCACTGGGCCTTCTTAAAACTCCCAGGACTGACCTCTAGGTCAGCGAGGGTCTTATCCTGTACTGGGGTGGTAAGTGCCTGATCAACATCTTGATTTGGGGTATTCCCTACCAAAGTAGTGATGGGGAAGGGAATTTCACAGCACTCCTCCTTTTCCCCTTTCTTATTTGGGCCCTCGTCAACCTCCATTTCTGAAAAAGGGAAAGGATTTGTTTCTTCTAACACTTCGTTATGGTCTGCTATTGAACTCTGGGCGCTATTCTGAGCTGGGGACCACATTTTTAGAAAATGGGGAAAGTCGGTCCCTATTAACACATCATGTGCCAGTTTGGGTACAACACCCACCTTGAAATCTAAAGAACCAAATTCTGTTTCAAAAAAAACATCAACAGTGGAATATTCATGATTATCCCCATGTATACAACAAATTGCCACTCTTTGTGAACTGTTTACCTGTTTCTTCTTAATGGGCAATAGGTATTCGGACACTAGTGTGACCATACTCCCAGAGTCAAGAAGTGCCCGAACCCTCTTACCATTAACCTTTACAAATGCCCACAGATGGTTATTCAAGGGGTCCTCTGGGCTAGGGCCCATACATTGGGACAACAGCGAATAAGGTTCCACGCTGTTGCATTGCATGGGCTCCTCATTTAGTGGGCAGATTTTTGCTGTGTGGCCCCTCTCATGACAATTTACACATTTAGGTACATAGTCTGTGTCCCACTTAGAGCCTTTTCCCGGCTCCCCATGTTGGCTATTGCCCTTAGTGTGCGAACCACTGTTGCTGGTGCTGCGTGAAGGTGGTCGCCGCTCTTCAGCTCCCCTTAACCCCGGTACCCTTTTACCGTCTCTGGAAGAGTCCTGGAACCTCGGGTAGTGGGGTTGCTCCACGACTGTGGGTTGCGGGTGCTCTCCTGCTGCATTGTACCTTTCTACGAGGGCCACAAGCTCATCCGCATTGTGGGGGTCACTCCGACTGACCCAATGGCGTAAGGCAGAGGGAAGTTTCCTCAAGAACTGGTCCATGACCAACCGTTCCACAATGTGGCTTGCTGAGTTGATCTCGGGTTGTAGCCACTTCCGGGCGAGGTGGATGAGGTCATACATCTGGCTTCGGGTGGCTTTATCCATCGTGAAGGACCATGCGTGAAACCTTTGGGCGCGAACAGCCGTGGTTACGCCGAGGCGGGCGAGGATCTCGAACTTCAATTTTGCATAGACGTTAGCTTCGGCTGGCTCTAGATCAAAGTAAGCCTTCTGGGGTTCGCCGCTTAGGAAGGGTGCGATTAGACCAGCCCACTCAGCTTCTGGCCATCCCTCTCTCTGTGCCGTGCGTTCAAACGTGAGAAGATAGGCTTCCACATCATCCGAGGGTCCCATCTTCTGAAGGTAGTGGCTTGCCCTGGTCATTTTCGGAACTGGGGCTGCCGCTGCCAGTGGAAGGTTACTGATAGTCTCCCTCAGGATCTCGAGTTCCTGCTGTAAGCCCTGAGCGAACCGCTGTTGCTCCTCTTTCAGCAAGCGGTTTGTCTCTTGCTGGTTTGCATTCGCCTGTTGCAGGGCTTCATTCGCGTCTCTCTGGACAGCGACATTGCGTACCAGCGCACTCACCACGTCTTCCATCTTGTTTGGAGAGAGAGAAAAAAAAAACTTTTTTTTTTCTTTAAAGTTCTTTAACCCCCAGACCTTTTAGTGTTCTGCCCGCATTCTCCACCATATGTGACAAACGGCTTACTCCGGGGCTCCGCCGTCTGTCCGGGACTGTTAGAACACGGTCTTTTAGGGTAGGTTAAATGATGAGACGTCACGTACTGTTCCTTTAAACAGGCTATGCCTGGTTTATTCAGTCCCAGGCACTGAGACTGCCACAGTTTAAACAGAAAACAAAGCCAAACAAAAAGCTGCTCGTCTGAGCGATAACTTAAACTTAGATGTCCCTGACTCAGAGTTGGAAGTGGCTTGTCCACTTCCACCAACAAAATAAGTACCTTTGCAGTCTTTAGACAAACTAACAGAATGAATGAAGCGATTTGGGAAAGAGGCTTTCTCACCCCTCTGCAGTTCAGCAGCCTTCCAGGCTCTTGGGCGGGGCCCAGAGGAAACAGGAAACAGGTCTTATATACCTGAACTCTAATCAGCATGACAGGTGACAGAAAACAGGCAGCAGACAAACTGTGGAATGGAGTGCCTGTACCACGAGGCTGCCCTGTTCAGCTTAGACAGGACAGAAACTGTTCAGTATCCTGGGAGCCCTGTATATGGAGTTTATTACCAACCCCTGGTTTCTGTCACAATATATATATATATATATATATATATATATATATATATATATATATATATATATGTGTGTGTTTAAATAAGTTTTCAAATAAATAAATCCTTTAATAACATTGTACATACATAAACACACACATATACACACACATATACTTACATTTTCAGCGGCGGTAGCGGCGCAAATTCTTTCTTTTACTCATCTTCCCCCGTCGGCCGGTTCCACTCTCCCTGCCATGCGCACGCGCGGCAACATTATAGAATGGCTGACTAACCTCAGCCAACGAAAACTGCCGCGCGCACGGCGTTGCGCGTGCCCTCACTATAGAACCAGCCTTAAGGATGTGTCTGCGACAGCTTGTGGAAAGGCCCTGTGGTGTGTGAAGGCCCACCAGAGCACTTGCTGCAAAGGCCCGTGGAGGGGCATTGAGATGGACCACAGATGGGCCTGCAACAACGGCCGATGGAAGGGCCTCGAGATGGACCAACAAGTAGTTGACATGTGACCAGCTTTCGAACCTCTCAGGGTGGGGAACCCAATGAAGGACCCTGAGAGGTTTGAAACATAACTACTTGTTGGTCCAATAAAAGGCATCATACCACCTTCTCCTTCTGCCTCCTTTGTTACAACTGTGTCTGTTTGACTGCATTACATAAACACCACATGCCACTGAGCTGTGCTGTCGGCCAGCTGTCAAAATGGAAGCTGATTTATCTTTCAACAAAGTATGCAGCACTGCAAAGAGAAGTTTGCCTCTGGGGGACGGGGTGTACTGTAAATAACCAAGATAACATTAGCCCGTTAAAACTAACTTAAGCAGCAGACTCCACGTTTTATTTTAAAAATACCAAACAAATAAAAAAAATGCAAATACAATATGCATGACACTTGTTGAATTCATAAAAAGATTTCCTGTATTATTAAAGCAGCCATTTGCCCCCAGAAGTCAGTGCAGGATTTACTCATGGGATGTTAGCATCTTGCCCCCTGAGCGGGTCCCTGCTCTTTCAATAAAAATGATTTCTTAGTGTTACAAATGATGGTTCTCTTAATCTCCAGCATCCGAGGTTTCCATGGTAACCTTCAGATTGCAATGGGCTCTGAGGAGATATTTATTTAAACCTTCCAGGCACCTAATATTTAAAATGCTTATGTCTCCTGAATGAAGCATCAAATTTGTACACAACACTTTTTTTTATTTTTTTGAAAAGACATGGGCGGATTTGTTGCCTTAAATTCGAAATAGCTGCAAAAACGGTGATTCTTAGCAATATTTAAAAAAAAAAAACCTCAAAAAAACCACCTGAAACTTAGACTTTTAAAAATTGGCGAATTTTTGAAAATTTGTAAAAATTCGAAAATATTCAAAATGTTAAAAGGAACGTTTGAATATTCGCAAAGGAAAGTGAATCGAATTTCGACACATTCGCCCCAACTAAAATGTTTAATTATATATTCAAATGAAGTTACGTATTTAATGTACATTCATAAATCAATTCAAACATACATATGTCATTTGAATAATAGAATAAAATGAAGGGTAGAAGTATATTAAAACGGCTGTGACATAGTAGTATATTTCCTCTGCATTAAAAGACAATCTGTATCAAGCGGTATGTGTGCGCCGATGCACTTGTGTCCAAAAATTAGATTTTTTTTTATTTCTGTCTGAAATGTAACATATTTATTAAGTGTATTTCTACTGTTCTAGAATTTGGTGCATTCTGCACTAGTATTCCACACTAAGAAAACACTTACACCCCCTTCAAGGTGACGGGGAAAACCAACACAGAAAACCATCAAGAAAAGTTGCCCTTTCTGCATATTTCTTCATACACAGACCTGCGCCAACATGCAAATGTGACCTCGCCCTAACTCCTCCTGATTACTTGAATCATTCATCAGACAGATGCAAATGTCCCCGAAAACAGTGCAAGCAAGATTGTCGCAGGTATATTGAAAGCTGCAATACTACACGCCCCCTTTTTTTCATATGTAAAGCATGTGACAATGTATAATTCTACATTCATAGCTAAGCTGGCAACCGTGTGCTGCTCCTGTTATAAATCTGTAAAACTCCTGATTGTGTGCGAAAATGGCCACCTTCTAACTTTATGCTGCAGTCTTTGAAATGCTGCAGCTGATATGTAACATTAGAGTACTGTACTAAGTGTAACACATTGTTGTTACAGCTTCCAGAGTAATAGACAGTCTGCTGTTTGGAACACAGCAACAGATCTATTTGTGATACTTTGTTGCCAATGGGCAGAGCTAAAAAAAGGTGTGTGTGAGAGCCTTTTTCAAAAGAGGAAGTGGATATGACTTTCTAAATGGTTGCTGAAGCAACTAAAAGATGATTAATACATTTAAAAAAATCATTAAATATGGCATTAGGAATAAAAAAAATGCAGACAGTGTTATTTAATACTACAGCACTGATTTATTTGAAAAAAATATATAAGATTTCATGTTTTACTGCAAAATACAGTATACATAGGTGTTT
>NW_027455509.1:27500-35629 GCF_040206685.1 Ascaphus truei
GCAAATTGCACCATTTTCTACCTGTATTCACATTGGTTCTGATCAACTAAAATGTTTAAAGCTACAATCTGCCCCAAAATGTTATTTTTGTCTAATGAAAAATGGTGGGTCCTTTGGAGCTCAACCTCTCCCAAAACCCCTGAAGAAGCTGAAGCGAAATGCGTGTAGAGTTCACTGCGCATGTGCGAGGATTAAACTGACTGGATGCTGATGGTGAAAGATCGTGACACGAGGAAGATACCATGTGACACGGAAGGACACTGCAAAAACAGCAGAACAGGGGACATGTTGCTGGTGCCACAGTGGTGAGAAGATCTTGGTTCGCCTTCATACTTAATTAGTTGTACTTGTACTTGAAATGTGCTTTTTTTCTGATTAAGTGCGATGTGCATATCTTTTATCTTCTAAGAAGTTTTATTAATTAGGATTATGCTATGTTGGCTTTCTCCCTATCTTTTGAATGCCAGAGACGCTGAGTCCAAGCACCTCCCAAAGCATTCCAAAAAAGGGATACAATCAAAAGCGTATTTTTGGCTGATTTGTTTTCAACCAGTATCACTTTATGTGAGATTACACTCTAGTAGGGGCTAATAAGCCTCACAGACTATACCACTATTTTCCTTTACTTTGTGCTTTAAGTATTCTGTGTGTCTCTATTTTCAGCTCCAGAAACCCCCTGACTTCCAAAATACTTCCAGTTGTTGCTGCCGGTGCACTTTCTGTTTTTTTTTTAATTTTTTTAAAGATGGCACCAGAGATCATCCAATAAGAAGCCATTGTGGCTTCCTATTGAGCAGTGCTTTGGCAGCCATTTTTTTTTCACAGGAAGGGAGGGGGGAGAAGGCCGGCAGTCAAGCTTCCAGTATAGGAGGACCTGGGGGTCTGTGGAGCTGACAATAGAGCACTTTAGATGCAAAGGACCTCAGCTCCAACCCTATTAAAAAAAAGTTTCCAAAGAAGAAATAAACTAGCAGCCGGCTTTGTACTTTAAGGTTGAGCAAATTTCTAAATTACTCCCAGTTATAAGGCTCAGACATTTTAGTAACATGTGTAACCCTACTTTATTTCCCTAGATATGCAACTACTAGGGTGGGGGGCCTGAGTCCACCTCCTCCGGTTCTGAATGAGACTAGTCAGCCAGCAATGTTCCTGGCTTAGGTCAGACAATACAAGGCATCTCTTTTGAGGCAACAGTACTTTATATGCATATTTAGGTAGGGACACAATAAACCAGTTCAGTGGCCCACGGAGTTGGAGAACCCCAGACTACACCGATGATACATATATACATAGAAGCCTGACACACATCTATCGCTGCACTAGTGGCCCACAATGTTATTAATCAGTTCTAGTGCTGGCACAGCATTGGAGCGCATTGACTTCATTTGGAGGGTTCTTGATGCAGACTAGTCACTTCACAAAGGTACGGGTGTATATGCAAACGATACTGTGATTCCCTGAACACCTCTACTTGCATTCTACTCACGGACCCTCACTGGCTAGGTAGGGCTGGGTCAATCCTGGATTACATCCCTCCGCTCCATTGAGATGGGATAGAATGGCACGGCTACCATCCTGTCTCATCTCCGATCCTCCTGGGTAGGGGCTCCTCCTAACTCTCAATCCGCAGCATCTCTATCCCCTCAACTGCATCCTGCCTCCTGTCCCTCTCTTGGCTCCTCCTCCCGTGACGTTATCATTCCTGATACCTAATCACACCAATCCCTTCATGGGTTCACAGTCATTGGCCGGAGGGCATTTCCATCATTATACCTTAGGTATCCCTGAAAAGGGAAGGGGCTGGGGGTTTACACAAACACTTCTTTTTCTAACCACTTTCTTTTCTCTTGCCATAAAATAGTTGAATTAAAGTAATGAAGCTTTATTAACAGCATGGACGATATAAATTTAGGATAGCAATATTTTTAGAATGTAAAGTTAATGTGAAAGCTAAATAGTGTGTAACTAAAGGTCACCAATTATTATACAATTCTTTGGGTTACAAAGATGCATATGCCAATTACCCCTGAAAATATACTTAAATGCAGCAATCAAATATGATTCACTATTCAGAGATATTTTGAGCAGTATAGCACTTGTCCTGTATCCCATAAAAAGTAATCCAGAAGAATTGTAACTGTACAAGTACTGAATTGTTGTTATTCTGGAAAGGTTGACACATACACTGGCGACCAACTTTATTCTTACTTGGCTAGCTCCGTGAATTTCAGAAGATCCCGGTGATGTGCGGTTTTGTGTCGTTTTCTCCCTATAGTATCATTGATGTGCATATACAGTACTGTATGTGTACAGTACTGTATGTTAGGGGTTATAGGGGTTGTTGTTATACAGTATATATATATATATATATATATATATATATATATATATATATATATATATATATATATATATTATATATACATGCTTCGCGTGTCCGCCAGATGGCATAAATTCATGAATTGTAATGCAGTATATATATGTATATGTATATATATATATATATACATATATATACTGCATTACAATTCATGAATTTATGCCATCTGGCGGACACGCAAAGCATTGCAGCCTAGTAAATCCTGAACCATTATCAATTAACACATCAACCGCTCGTCAGCCGGGCATGCTCCTGGCTGGGAAGGCAAAAGGAGCCCGGCATGCTCCGGGTGAACAGTGTGGCATTCCAGGAGCATGTCAGGTACAAGCCAGTGATTAGTAAGAATAAAGTCTGCCGCAGCAGTACCACATGAACAATTAGTGGATCTAATTAAATAAGAAACTTGTGTAATTATCTACATTTTTGTTGCATTTGTTTGCTAATGAGTAAGAGTTGGTGTGACTCTTTAACCCTTTCTTTCTGTTTGACATACTGCAGAACACACTTTTCAATACAGGGGAGCGCAAACTTTTTTCCCTGTGCCCCCCCTGCCGGCTGTCCCCCTCTCCTCGTGCCCGCCTACTTACCTTAGTTCTGACGTCCTGGCGTCATAACATCACGTTGCCATGGCCACGGACGTCACATGACCCTGCAGCGTCATTTGACGTTGTGTTGCCATGGCGACGCGCCACCAGGAGCGTCTGAACCAAGGTAAGTAGAAGTTTACAGAGGCCTTGAAGCTCCCCCGGCATTAATTTAAATGTCTTCGAGAAGCGCACGGGGCCTCTATAAATCCCGCGCCCCCGCAGCCAATCTTGCGCCCCCCTGGGGGGCGTGCCCCCCACTTTGCGCACCCCTGCTTTAATATAATCCTCCTCATTGAGATATTTTCAGATACACCAACTCCTCAAATTCATAATTGCTCTTCCAGTCATTGCAGGTCTTCAGAGTTTTTCCCTCTTTAGTAAGGATTCTTTTATGTGCTCATGGCATTAAGTAGAAATTGCATATACAAACAGGGGTTGTCAGACACAATTTGTCATGCTAAAGTCATGCATAGTAGTTCGCCCTGGCAATTAGCCAAATAGGGCATCCTGTCTGTCAGGAATTGTGCACCGACACAAGATTTATTCCTTCCATTCCCTTTTCCTTGTTTCATTTCTATTTTGTCTGTTTTGGGGAGAAGAGGAGAGAGAAAGGGTTAACATGTTAAGGGTGCATAGGTGACCTGTTTGGTTGCTAGGCAGGTAGCTATGGTCAGAGCACAGGCTCTGGTTGGTTGGGTGGTTCTTTGGGTGTCTGAGGTTATATACAGTAAGAGTGGGAATCCCTTTTCCTATATTTTCCATGAAGTAAAAATGATTGAACACCCAATAGCAATATTGCTATTGAAAAAAAATATATAAATAATAAATTCTGTCACAGCTGGTGGCTGACCTTGCCTAGGGTATTGGCAATATCAATATATGGCTTTGGTTGGTCCGTTGACGGAGGGGTTTATGGTAGAGGAATTGTCAAAGTGCTTGATTAAGAGGCAGTACATACTGTAAGATTCATCCTCAATACAGTCCTTATGGTGAATTTATTGTACGGCAATGTTCCTCTTGGCTGAAAGATGGGAGGCACAGTCCGTGGTGGGGTTTAAATTGCTGTAATCAGTTTGGTTATTTGATTAGCATTTTAAAATAATACTATTGCTGCAGCCTATACCACCACCTCAATTGCCTTGTGTTTTTACTCTTTTGCTCGGTTTTATTTGTGGTGTTGGGGAGTCAGACCTGGGTTCGTTTATTGTAATGCAGGTGGAAGAACTCAATATAAATGTAGTATTCAACATGTGAGTTTCCTACGTTACTATTCATACTTAAGGGTGAATATCTGCTGTACAGGACAGATGTTTTTGCTGCTATAGCTATCCTAGTCTGAGTGTTGAGGAACCCGGGAAGTGAAGCGAGGTTCCAAACCGGGTGTGATGTCACAATCGGCGGAACGCGCCAGGGTTGAAACTGTGCTATGGGCTTTTTTACATTTGAATTTGTAAGTAGATATTGAAAAAAAAATGTTTTATATTAATTAAAACAATATTATATTATCACTTATTTCCCTCCTAATATATCCTGAAGCAATCAAGCTATACCAGTGAGAGGAGACATCTACAGTATCATATAGCACAATATTCTTGTATGGAATGTGTTGATCTGTGGTTCCCTCTGAATGAGAATCAATCTGCATTAGATCTCTGTCTACGTTTCTTTTTCCATTTGGGTTGTGCTCCTTTGGGAATGTGTTTGACTATTCCTATTTAGCCGACAGAAATCCAAAATAGATATAGCCAGAGATCCACAAATGGTCATATGGAGCAGAGTAAATATGGTGCAAAATTGTTTTTGTGTCAAAGGACAAATTATCATTAAAATCAACTTGATCTTGCCTTTGATACATATGATGCCATTTGTTGGGCCACAGAATTTCACAACTTGCCTTGATACTATATTTGTTTAACGGATTCATACTTACTGGGAGTAGATAGTCTTGACATTTTTCGTACTTATGGTTGAAGCTTTTTGCTACTTTTTACCAATCATAACTTATTTGTGTTTGTTGTGTAATATTCTTACTAAAAAAAAAAAATGATATTGCCATTGTCAAAATGTCACATATACAGCAAACCCCAAATAAAACTCTGCTCCGATGACTTTTAAGAAAACAACACAGATGAGGCGCAGAGCCCAATTGTCCCAGGGAATTCATCCACAATGTCATTTCAGGAAAAAAAATGTGTGAGTAAAAGGTGCAGGTGCTCATCATCCTTCCATCTCGCATAGAACCCCAGATACCAGCAATCTTTGAGTCAACAACACACTGAAGGCAAGCATGGGTTTTATCGCTGCTGAATAGAAAGCCATTCTCAGTCCTTTGCTCCCAGGACAGAGGTTTATCGAGTATCAAATTTTTTCACTCCAAATCATTTTCATTGAGTATCTGCTATTCTCCTCCAGCTGTTCCCTAAAACTACTCTCAAGTAAAGCAGCGTCATCAAAAATGAGTCACATAATTGCTGAAAACAAGCCCATTTGCAAATGGATTAATGCCGATGGATTTTTATGACATGGTGCTGTTATAGTAAAGCAATATAGGCACAATGATGTTTATATACAGCTTACCTTCTAATGATTTAATGATTATAATCATTGCATGCATGCATATATTTATATAGCACCATGCCTTGTACATAGCACTTCACAGAAGTAATACACATGACATAATAAAATAACACATAATAAACATCATCTCTGTTGTTTTCTGAAGTAATCAGTGCAGAGTTTAATTTGGGGTTTAGCTGAATATGTGACATCATTTTGACATTGGCAATATAATATAACACATAATGGGAATAAGAGCTTCAGACATAAAAGTAACAATAGGAAAAGGAGTCCCTGCCCCGAAGAGTTTATAATCCAAGTGGTAAGTGGGGAGAATTTATGGAAACAGTAGAAGGGTGTTCTGGTAAGTGCGTCTGCAAGGGGTCAAGGTCCGTTCACATGAGATGTATAGTATCAGCCAATGGCGCTACTCATATGCTTCGTTAAAGAGGTGTGTTTTAAGATGGGTCTTTAACAGTGGAGAGAGAGTGCTTGCCGGATACTTAGGGGAATGGCATTCCAGAGGTGTGGGGCAGAATGCAAGAGTCGGGCAGGTGCTCAGCCAGGGAAGGAAGTGAATTGCCACCCCTTTCCCTCTACAAGCCTCTACCTAGCAATCGCACAGACCATAAAGATTAATGGTCCAAACTCCCTCTAGACTCCTGAGCCAGACGTTGGCATGCTCACTGCTCCCCCATCACCAAGAAGCCAACTCTTTGGAGAAACACTTTGGTGTTTTGGACCTAAGGAGCTTCCATTCAGCAGCTCCTACATTCTAACAGTCTGAGGTGGAAACCAGCTGATTGAAAGTCAGCAGTGTGTTTTGGATTTTTGACATCCACCAAGCGACAGATAGCACCTGCATTTGTCCTTTTGGAGCTTCCGTCCCCAAGTCTTTGCCAATTTGAACAAGCTACTAGCAGAGGGTAAGGACACAACTGCCCTTCCGGATAATTGGTGTGTGGGAATGGTAGAGTCCACCATGGTCTGGCTCAGGAGAGAAGAGGGAGTTAAGTATCATTCATCTATAAGGCATTAATGTGGTTAATCTTGGGGTTAATGTGGTTACCGTTTGCCTTAAAAATACAAGATATATTCTAAGGTCTCTGGGTTCAAAATAAACCAATCTAAGTCTGAAGCTCTGAATATCAATCTCCCTAGACATACAGAGAAACTATTGAAACTAAATTTCAAATTTAACTGGCAAAAGAACTATATAAAATACCTGGGGATCCACATCACCAAAGATGCAAAAAGCATCTATAATGCAAATGATCCCAACCTAATTCGGACTCTAAAACAAGACCTCATTAGATGGTCTTCCAAGAAGATATCTTGGATTGGAAGGATACACAGCGTTAAAATGAATTTACTCCCCCGTATCCTTTACCTCTTCCAGACATTACCTCTGCCACTCAAACTGAAGGACATACTCTCACTTCAGTCTGAAATCTCTAACTTTATCTGGGGAGGGGAAAAACCAAGAGTCAATAAATTAAATATGAAAAAACCTACCTTAGCGGGTGGCTTAGCGGTACCCTGCCTGTTATCATACTATAAAGCGGCTCAATTAAGTCATATTATACAATGCCATTCTGATCCTAAACTAAAAAGATGGGTGGAGCTGGAGAGTGCGGCCTGTGCCCCATTAGAGCTTAACAACCTGATTTGGCTACCCAAAACTGCAAGAAAATTGGCTATACTACTGCTTACCTCAATGACCAACTCCATATCGGTCTGGGAAGGAACGAGATTAAAAAACTCACTTACCTCAGGAAGTTCGCTGATGTCGCCCATTTGGAACAACCCCAGCTTTGCGCCCGGCCTTATTGGTAACAATCACTCAATTTGGAAACTAAAAGGATATACCAGACTCAAAGACCTGGACGGCTATAATCTAAAAATCAAATCATATGATCATATCAGACTAGAAAAAGACATCCCCCACGTAGAATTCTATTAATACCTCCAGCTTAGAGCATTTTATAATAAATCCGCCCCATACCCTCCCCTGACCAATTTCAAAAAGCTCTGTCGGACAGAAACCGACACTAAGGGACTTATATCTACGATATACGGAGAGGTAATCGAATCAGTAGCATCAAAACAGCAAATACCATCTTTCCGCAATCATTGGGAAATGGACCTAGGGGAGACCCTAGAGGGTGACAAATGGAACACCATATTCTTGGCTACCGCCAAAAGTTCTATATGCACCACACTGAAGGAGAACGCATATAAAGTTCTTATGAGATGGTACCTCACCCCACTCAAATTATCGAAATTCATCCCAGGGTCCTCCCCACTGTGTCCTAAACAGTGTGGAGGAACAGCTGACCTGTTACATATGCTGTTACATGACCTGTTACATATCATGCCCGCGGATCTCCCTGGTTTGGGAACAAATCAGGAATTGGATCCAGAGGATTTTTGACCTCTCTATTCCCCCAGACCCATGGCTGTTTCTATTAAACAGACCCTTAAAAAGCCTGTCAAAGTTGCATAATAAACTCATTGCACATTTCGCAATAGCAACGCGGTGTGAGATCGCAGCATTATGGAAACGCCCCGAAATTCCAATTATCCCAAAGATTCGGAATCGTATT
>NW_027455510.1:0-35623 GCF_040206685.1 Ascaphus truei
TCCCCTGTTACATACCTCCCCTGTTTGTAGGAAGCTCGGGCTTACCACGGCCAAAGCCCATCCTTCCACCCTCATTCTAGATATCTGTGTGACTTGAATGAGAGTGGATGGAGGAAGAGAACCCTCTGTCCCGCTGGGATTGGAGCCCTTTCTCCAGTTTATTTATGTCTCCTCCCGAAGATGCTTGAGATCAGCACTCCTCAGTCGCTCGAGGTGGACTTTTTCCACGTAAAGTCTTTTTATCGCGTGCGCGGTCTTGAGATTTCTGTTGCGTCGGACACTCCTCTTTTTGTAGACAAACTGTATGGCAACAGTTCTAGAGCAGTTAGGACTAGCCCTTAGAGTTTTCTGCTCTTGAAGTGGTCTTTCTGCAGCTTCTCCACACCACGGAGTCGCCAGTTCAGCTTCTTCTGCTAAGGATTCTTCTGGCTTTGATTCTGCACTCCTACCTCTGTTTGTTGCCTGTTGGGCAGCTGTAGGTTTGGCTAGTGCTTTCTTTGGTGGCTCAAAGTTCGTAATTTTGTTTTGAAGTTGCGTGGAGTCCCCAACTCTCACTGTACCCTTGTCCTTACGGGCATTAGTTACTTTGGAATACTGGTGCTTGAGCAGAGCCAATACCTTTTTCCGTATTGGAGGAATCTGTATCAGAGTCTCCTTCATATTCTGGAGCTCTGTAATTTTTGTCGTCAAGGTTGCCGCTGCGTCTGTTTTCTCCTTGGTGTACTGACTCAAGGGAATGGAACAGTCTCTCTGTCTCCAGCTCTTGCTCCAGTTTCTGAGCCTTCTCACGCTCTCTCTCATACAGAGTCACCTGGTATCGAAGCTCCGCTTCCAACGATGCTCTGAAGACATGCAGCGTGGCCTTTAGCTCCTCATACTGCTCTGTGGGGACGTACTGGGTATTCAGACGTTCCTGCAGCGCGTGTACCTCTTTAGCAGCCTGCAGTTTTTCTTCCTGTAGTGTTTGCTGCTTCTCCTCAGCATACTGGAGGTGTGTACGCAGACCTTGCAGTTGGTTCTGCAGTCGGTGCTCTGCGTCAAACTTTTCCTTGACTTCTTCTGTTAACTGAAAATTTTCTTCTTTCAGTTTTAAGTTTTCCCTTTATAATCTTGAATTTTCTCCTTTTTCAGTCTCTGTATTCTTCAGGGCCTCTTTGCAGTCCTCCTTCCATTTATGCACATCTGCTTTGAGAATGACAATCTCCTGGCGTGAGACTTCCTTCTCTAGGTTGAGGGTCTGAAGCTCCTTCTGAGAGACTTTGAGATCTGTTTCAAGATTACCAATAGTTTCTTTAGCAATGTCCAGCTCCTCAGTGAGACTGTGTAGTTCCTTTCTGGAAACTTCCAGGTCTGTGCGGCAGCTGTTGGTCTCATGATGTGAGGCATCCAGTGCTCTGCGGAGTGTCTAAACCTCTTTCTGAGATACGTCCACCTCTATCCGGACACTGTTGACCTCCTGTTGTGAGGCATTCAGCTCTATGCGAAGAGTGTGAACCTCTTGCTGGATGACTGTCATCTGCTTCAGTGCCTCCTCATACTTCCGCTTTAGCATAGCCACCATTTTATTAGATTGGCTCTGCTTTTCCTCCATGGCGGAAATAGTAGCCTTTGCAGTATCTAGCTCAGTCTTGAGATCCTTCAATTTGGTCTTGGCCGCAGAGTAAATTGTGAGCACAGTCTTCTGTAGCTCAGCATTATTTTTTCTCTCCCTTTCCAATTCTTCACAGAGTAGATCACAGTCATGCCTGGCAGCTTGCAGTGCATCTTCAGGGCTGGTCAAGGGATCGTCACTCACTGGCTCCGACTCCACTTCCTTGGGATGGTTGGCCGAGGGTTCCTCACTGTTGGCACCGGACAGACACTTCTTTGGGGTACACGACTTCTGCCTTGGGCCCTCTGGATATTCGGTTACCCGCGGGACGAATTCTCCATTTTCTCTAGGCTGCAGGGCAACTCGGTCCCCCTTTTCCTCCACAGGATCTGCGGACGTGTATGTTCCTTCCACGGTAAGTGAAGAACTGCTTTTCTTTTTCCGCCTTTTTGATTTGGATGACACCGTCCCTTCAGGGATATTGGGGTCTCCATCTTCATTTGAAATTTTAGCAGCTTCATTATATACGCCAGGCTTTTCTTGCAGCTGCTTTAGCTGACAGAAATATTCGGTGATCCACTGCTCCCGCTCTGTCTCCTGCTGATCATATTCATCATCAAAGGGAGCGGTCTTTTCTGTTCGTGCCAAGTTCAGGCACCCCCACCATTCTTGGGGTGTTTTGTGGGTGTGACTCGGTTCGGGTTCCCCGTAAGAGATGTCTTCCTCTTTATTGGACTGGAAGGGCCACTCTTCCGTGGGGTAGGGTTCATTACAGGAATGCTGCATCTTGTCCTCCATTTTTAGGCTATCAGGTGTAATTTTCTTCCTGACCTCAGGAGGCGCTATTGCAGCTGTTGCCACTGTATTTGCTAGAACCCCCAATTGTGGTAGTCCTACAGATTGGCATATTTTGCTTGTAGAGGTCGTAGCTCTCACAGGCATCTCTGTAGACTTTTCTTTCTTGGGTAATTTTTTTTTTCAATATCAGTTGTGCTGTGCATGCATTTTGTTTTATCAGGTATACAAGATGTGCAGTTGCTAGGTAAACAAGTCTATTTGCTATACACCATTTACTTGCTAGGTGCAATTCCTCCGCTTCAGCAACAGAATTTGGTTTTCTGCCTGAGTTCAGTAATTTTCAGTCTCATCTTTGGGTATTATGGCATTCACACTTCACACTTTGGGTGTCTGTTTTGCTCCCAAGATAATAGGCATACTTTTTTACTTGCAGAAAAAAAAACATTCTTTGCAGTGGACTCAACACTCAGCAATTGGCTTTGAAAAACCTTTTCCTTTATAGGGCAATTTTACACTCAGCATTTGTTTGCTAAAAATACCCCTGCTTCAGCACAGTCTTGTATCAATTTTCACACTTTTCTGCATATACTCCATTCACAGCTGGTAGCCCTATGCGGTGTGGCAACCTCTATTTGCAAAATCAGTACCACTCGTGGGTCACCATCTGTATTCACTGCTTCAGCGAAACTTTTGAAAACAACAAACACCTATCCCTTTTAAGGGCTGACTCACTTCTTGAACCCTGACTATGGCTGGAAGGCAAAACCCCTATTTCAATGACCATATTCGCTTTGTGATAGGCAAATAAAGTTTTAGCTGCTTCAACAGTCTCTCTCCTCTTGGGATTGGGGCAAAGAGTCCATCTGTGGTTTTGCAAGTTTCAGTGCAGTGTAAGTTTCAGTGGTGTGTCCCTTTAACTCTGATCTCTGCTGCATGAGGTTTTTTTTTTTTTTCTCAGACTGTTTGTAGGCAAAAAGCATCACAAAAAAATTTCACATAAAAATGTGCTGTCTCCAAAGGTCAGCTCTCAGTCAGAGCTAAGGAGCTCTCAGTCTGAGCTAAGGAGTCACTTCCTGTCTCAAAGGCAGGCTTTTGTAAACAATCTAATCAGGCAGGTGGTGTTTAGTAATTAACTACCACACTGCTAGATTAAAGGCACATTACTGAACAGGGATAAGTCCCCTGTTACAATCCCGTTTTTATTTTTCATTAAGAAAATTAATACTTATACTCTCTTTTGGTATACCCGTGTGATCACTGTATGGATGCTTTTTTGTTGTATTACTATTACCTTTATCCATTGAGCACCACTGTCTACTTAATTATACAATTGAATATTTGTGACAGTTTCTGGGTAACTTTCATAATTGGCGTGCATGCGGTATAACTGTGTGTTTTATCATATAGATATAGATATATAGATATATATCTATATATATATATATATATAGATAGATATATATATATATATATATATAAAAAAAAATTTAATGAAATGAAAACACCAGGAAAAATAAATAAATACCGATTTTACACAAAAAAAAAAATGAACACAGAAAGCCGGAATCTCTAAATATATTCAGTTTATATGTAGAAATAAAGAGCAGGGTTTGTGCAAAAATGAGGGCGGTGACGGGTAAATGACTGCCCTCCCCCTGACTATTCCTGTGTAGGGCCCAGAAATGTTAGCACTGCTCGTATGTGTGTAACTATATGATGTGCTTTTATTTGCTTTGTGTAGAACAAACGTGGGCCCAAACTACACAGAGGAAGTTAGTAGCACATCAAGTAAGGGAGAGGGAATAACTGGTTTATTCAACCAATGTTTCAATTCCCGAGATCTTCCTCCCGAGAAAGGTTCATATGCAGGAACTAAACGGTAACATTACATAAACCAGCTATTTACTCACTGCTACTTAGTGCTTCCTATTAATACATCTACCAACGGGACTCGGAAATCCGCGGTGGTGAGGCTTTGCGCCCACTTTAAGTGCTCGTTTTGCATTAATTACTGAGCAGTAGCTGTAATGTCAATGTGTACATGAATGTTATCCTGGGAATACATAGCACAATACAGCCAACTTTGTAAATACATTACACACTTTGTTATCCTATTGAGCACTCGCCATGTACACAGCGATTTCCATCATTTCCAAACTATGAGCGCTCATAGATACAGCAAAGAGATGGGAGCTCCAGACAAGCTATCAATGTGAGTAGGGAATGACTGTCCTGTGGGACTTGATGAAGCGCTTCCCTGTCAGAGGGGCTAATACACATTGTGATGCAGGGTGTCTGTTGCTTTCCCTTCTATAGCCAGGGGTTAACTTTAGCTAGAGTAACATGATAAAAGAAAAAGAAAATAAATAGATTAGATGCCATCATTTTATGTTTGCTTCCCCTGACAGTTATGGTAATAGGTAACCTCCCTTATTTACTGCACCAAGTTATTGCCTCAATCAATGATTTTCTCGTGGGAATAGGGTTCATTATTTAAGGGTAAAAGGGGACGATAGACAGCACTCTGATAATGTTAAATTAATGCAATTGCAGGGTGCACGGAACCAAAGGGGACCCTTATTCCCCTGTATAGTACTAACAAATCTACGTAAGTACCAGCACTCACTGTCTAATAGCTAAATGATGAAAACAGTTGTAATGCAGAATAAACATTTAATAATAAAACGAACCAGAAATAAATCAAATGTGTTTGCAGAAACCAGTATCACAAATGGGCATGTCACAAAGTGAGGGGTGGGGGGGGGGGGGAGGAAAAGGGGGAAAAAACATGAAACACAAGGAATATACACAAAAAACGGAGAACGGCAAGTATGCTAGGGGGGCTAATATACACAAAAAACGGAGAACGGAAAGTATGCTAGGGGGGCCCCCCTAGCATACTTGCCGTTCTCCGTTTTTTGTGTATATTCCTTGTGTTTCATGTTTTTTCCCCCTTTTCCTCCCCCCCCCCCCCACCCCTCACTTTGTGACATGCCCATTTGTGATACTGGTTTCTGCAAACACATTTGATTTATTTCTGGTTCGTTTTATTATTAAATGTTTATTCTGCATTACAACTGTTTTCATCATTTAGCTATTAGACAGTGAGTGCTGGTACTTACGTAGATTTGTTAGGGTTCATTATTTGTACCAACACCAATACCCAAATCCACAATATTATATATTGAAATAACTGGATGCAAAATAATTGATAAGATAAGGCATCACAGGCTATATGCTGCATTGCGTGTGCACATCAGCCTTCTTACATGCACGTGTACCTACAGAACTCACACTGAAAGCTATAGAACTTATACTTTCCCTATCACTCCACACCCACACCCTAAAACAGTCCCAGTCAATGAAGTTGATGTTTGGTAAGCAACTCTCATGCAATGTCAGCAATATAGAACGTCATTATTCTCCTGTTCTGATCAGCAGGAGTCACTTGTTTCAGAATAACTGGACAACGTATGGAGCTACCCATTTTTTTTTTATCTTTCAAAGACACATAGTAATTTCTAGGCATTACACACAAAATAAATATTCCTTATATATACTGCATGTAATAGTACCAACTGGAGCGCTCGTGGAAATGTGACCGCAGATATACAAAAGAAAACAAGAAAGCCCCAGTGCAGATCCCACACGGCGAAAGTCATTTAATTCATTTCTGTAGTTCGTTCTAATAAGTAAGGGTCATTAAGTTCAATCTTTTGGACAAAACATGTTAAGCCTGCTACGTACCACAGCAAGAGAGACACTTTCCGAATATCCCCAGGCCACGCATTGTATACTGCGTCCTTTGAATTTTTTGCACTACATATTGAAAAGATGGATCAAAACAATAATTTACAGTAAAGAGCATGTGTGACATGCCTAAGGGGTTAAAAATAGTTATTTATCACTATTTTCTTACCCCTATTTTTTGCACCAGTTTTAATGCCATCGGCGGCTTCTTTGTTTTCTGCCAGATACATTTTTTGTTAAAAACACAAAACAGAGAAGTCAAAACTGATCGCCCATATGCTGAAAAGGAACCCAAGTTAGAGTTCATAGTTAAAATAAATATGATTTGTATGTGAAAAACATTGTAAACATTATATGTAAAAAACGGGTGATACAATATGACTGTAACAGAATAAGTATAAGCTGATTGCCTGTATACTGAAAATGAACCTAATAAAAAGATTTGTGAAAAAAAAAAACACAAAACAGAAAAAGCAATCAAGAAAATTATCCAAGCAGATATGTTCTGAATATGACAGCATAACAAAGTAAGAATCGTGGAATAAAGCAGAGAAGAAAGCGAAAATATGTCACCAATTTACATGCAGGCATCAATTACATTGGGAATCACATATTGCACCTTTAACAGACATGGATCGCTGCAACTGTGTGTGCAGTACAATAACAGCACTCACAATAAGAGAAAGAGGTGCAACCTACTGGATGTGGCAGGGGTTTTGTGCTGAACCAAAAAACACAACGCAGCTTTCCTTCCCAAGATATGGACCAGTCTGATATCTCTCGACTTGCACAGAGATTACATGAGACTGAAGGCAGCAGAGTCCTAACAATGCCAGCAGGGGTGTGGAGCTGGCATCCTACACGATTATTTTCAAGGTTACACCCAGAGCCACGTGGAAAGAGCTGAACTGGCAGACAGATTCCAGAGAGAGAGGGTTGTGGTCACCCCATGTCTCCTTGCAGCCTTCGCTGCTCCCGCTCACTGTAACCCCAGGCACTGTGAGTCCCTGACATCAAAGGGAGCTTTGGGCAGCTGGCTGGTGTGTCTACGTTAAACTACTAATCAGACATCCTGTGGAATTATAGGTTTATTGAAAAGAGACTGGAAGCAGGACAGCTGTGGACGAATGAGTCAAAATTCTTAATGCTCACCTTTGGTGTAATATATATGTAGCCCCCCTTTGGGGACTACTAGTTAGTGCAAGGGGTTAACAGCCTTAGAGGGTTAAATGTGTGTGCTCATAAGATGTAATGACTCTCTTCGATCACATGGTATGGGGTGACTTTGCAGAAACTAAGCCAGGCCCACTTTCTGCCTGGCGATAGTGACGTCACACCTAGAGTATATATACTCAGATAAGAAGATTGTAGACAGGTTCCTGGAGGAGTAATAGTTGGAGGCGCCTCACTGTATATATTGTAGATATGTTCCTGAGTCTATAGAAGTAAGTCAAGAAGGATCTGTCCCCGTTTATTGTGTTGTAGTTAGGGTGAGTGTCCCTTCAGATATTACCCGCAGATATGGCCAAGCTGAACACAGTAGTTCACATCAGAAGAGGCATACACGTGTAGCCAGGTCTCCCCAGCCTGTCAGCACCCCCCTCACCTGCTGCCGATCGCGGGTGCAGCCGAGTCAAATGGCGGCACCGCGCGGCGATTACAGGGGTGAGGGCGGTCAGGCCCCAGCTCGGGGGTTGCCGGGGACGCGTGCGGCCGGTTGCCAAGGCCGCACGCGCGTCACAGGGCTCCCGGCGCTCCCGGAGCCGGGCGGCGAGGGCGCCGCCATTTCGCAATAGCTCGCGCATGCGCAGAGAGTCGCGCGAGTGTAGGGAAAGCAGTTAGAGAGTCACGGCAGCCCCAGATAGCCTGCGCATGTGCAGGAAAGCGCATAGAAAGCCCGCGAAGCCCTAGCCTACCAGGGAAGGCTCTAGGCAGGGACTACGAGTCCCAGGAGCCTCTGTATGCCCCACGTGACCCCAGGGAGCCAATAGGGCTGGAAGATGACTTGGCAGAAGAAGGAGATACATTGTTTGGGCTTGGAGCTACGCAGTCAGTTGGAGCAGCGGAGCAGAAGGGGAAGGAAGGGTGCAGGGAGCGAGTGGAGCTCCTGCATCGCGTAAGGTCCCCCTCTCCCAGGTAGGCCCCAACTCCCCACCAGGTTAGTGGGTAATTGATAAGGGACGGCCCCAGTTAGGGACTCTGCCCTTAGTGTGAGTGCTGTCTTGTCAGAGTCACAGCTATCAGTGCTGTGAGGTCTGATAGGCAGGCATAGTGTTCGTGCAGCACGGTTACTGCACGTACCAAGTAAGTGGCCGTGCGTTACTGCAGGTACTAGTTGGTTAGAGTCAGGACCGGGAAGAGCTAGGGGGACGGGATAGGCCAGTTAACCCCTTAGGTCCCACGTTAGGGACCGTGTCATGTAGTGCCAGTGTTAGATAGGGGTCAGCGGATGCTGCAGTTCCAGTGACGAGGTCTGGGTGCAAGTCTATGCCCAGAGATCAGAGACTATCTCCAGGGTGGGATCGCCCCTGGCGGACCTCAAGCAAGGACTCACCGGACCGGATCAGACGGGATCCAGAACGACTGATCCTTTGTGAAGTCCTTGCAGGTCCGAGTGCTGGAGCACTCGGCAGGTACTCTATAAGTGCACCAACAAAGATCATAACATTCTGTTAACACATAGTGGCAGCGCTGACCACGGGACAAAGGGGGTTGGGCTGTGGGCACTGTGGGGATGTTATACGGTTGTGATGTTCTGAGTATGATGTATTAGTTATCGTTTATTCATTCAGTAAATCTGTTATCCATAATACTGGTGTATGTGGTTTCTGGGTGGGTTCCTATGTTAGGGTCATTCTACATTCCCATAGAATCCTACATAGGATTCACCCCAGGCTCTCACTAGCGGAGGCTCAGGCCTCCTGTGAGCCTGCAGGTATATGCACCACACCTGGTAACACTATATGTTCCTTGCACCCACCATATATCTGCGATTGGGGGGGGGAATACCCGTTACACACGCTACAGAGGTTTCTAAGGCCATGCGTATAGTGCCAGCGACCGGCAAGCAAATGCATTGCCGCCGCCGCCACATGCGCTTATAGTAAGCGCGACGGCGACAATGTGATGGAGCGACGTCGTGTTGCGAATTTTGGAAGCTGGCAATATTTGATTTTTCAAGGGCTGCCGCCTCATGTGAACCTGAACCAATCAAATGCCAGTAAGCCCGTGCCACCGCTGTCGTAAAGCGAAATATAACTTTCGCTAGCGGCGACGGCGACGTCAGCCGTCGCGGGCACTATACGCGCGGCTTAAGAGATGGATTTCAGTGTGTTCATATTGGTCTCAGCAGTAGCGTGCCTAGAAGTGGCTGCCAGAGTAAAGAACCGGGATATGGATTCCTTGAAAGTGATGAGTTGACAGAGAATCCACAAGGGGCTCTTTAGTGACGGAGGGAGTAAAAAGGACATTATGCAGAATGGGGACAGGTCAGATAAACCAAGTTAAGCCACGTGTCAGTACCTCCCTAGGGTGTTAAGATAAGGGCACCTAAAGACGCAGAAGATAGTAGTACAAACAACGCAACAGTGTGAAGTACATATGCTGTAAGTGACTGATAAGAAGAACCTTATACATGGATGTTAATAAAGGCCCATTGTTTGTACTACAAAAGTTCCTAGCACCCATGATGTTTCCACCCGCATACACACCGAGCATGTGTTGATCCCGCACCCTGACAAGGTAACAAAGACTGAGCTAATCTATGTACCGTATATAGTCTGCGCATGTAAACTCCTGTAGTGCTGGGCAAGGAGTGTTACATATAGATGTGGCCAGGTCCCCCTTTGTGCTCCCCTTAGCCAACCCCCCTTACCTCTGTGGCGGCTGCAGGTGCCGCCGGAGGGTGCAGACAGATGCCCGGTAAGCCGGGAGTTGCGTGGGGGCTGGAGCGGCGATCCGGTCGCCGGCGCTCCTCAGTGTAGGCGGTGGCCATCTTTAAAAGGTGCACGCATGCGTAGTAGCATAGACAGAGCGGCGGCCATTACAGTTCAGCTCCACCAGGGAACTACAATCCCCAGCAGTCCCAGGGGCTGCTCGTCAGATGGGGAGATATAGCCAATAGGGTTGCAGTATTCCAGAGGTCTGAGATGGATACATTTGGCGCTTCAGAGACCACGTCAGTTGGAGCTGGGACAAGGAAAGGGTAGGGTGTGTCTGCAGGGTGTCTGTGGCCCCTGCACTAGGCCAGAGACCCCCATAGGCCCCAGCTAGGTCCCAACTCCCCTAAGCTTGTGGTTGCTGCAGGGACAGGCCCATTAGATAGGGACACTGCCCCTGTAGTGCCATGTATGAGGGACACAGCCAGGATGTGATGGCGAACTGGCAATCCGGTGGTCTGGGACCAGGTCACCCCACAGATAAGAGACTGTCTTCATGGTGGGACCCTCCTGCTGGACACCACCCCACGTGGAGGCATCGCTGATGACGACAACGACGTGGGAATGGACAGCTTTGCCTTGTCTTCAGTTGACGCTACCGAGTGCTGGAGTACCCTGCAGGTATCACACCTACACCTACAAGTGCACCAACTTTAACACGTAGATATGGGCAGCGCTGCCACACACACTTTGGGTGGGTTGACTCTTGTGGACACCAGCGTGGTTGAGTGCCCAGGGGCACCTCAGTATTTTGGGGATATTCCATCCGGGTGTGGACATTGTGTTGGAGGGCACTGTGGGGTTACAGCCGTGTGTGGCCTAATTGGTGTGGATGGTATATTGTTATCCCTTTTCATATGCAAGCAGTAAACTGTTATCTATATCAGGGTCGCGCCCCCCTGCCTACCTTCATCCATTTCAGATGACGCTGCGTGGGCGTGTGACGTCAGGTCACATGGTGCCGCGGCGTCTATTGACGCCGCATTGCCATGGCGACGCAACACAGACGTCTGAATCTTGGTAAGTAAACAGTTGCAGGGGCCTCACGCGATCCCCCGGCATTTCATTTAAATGCCTGGGGGAAGAGCGCGGGGCCTCTGCAACTGCCCGCACCCCCCCAGCACAATCTCCCATCCCCCCTGAGGGACGCGCCCCCCACTTTGCGCACCGCTGATCTATATAATTGTGTGTGTTATTGCATTGGGTCCTTTGACAGGGCTATCCAACATAGTAGGATCCCGCACAGGTGGAGGCGCTGTCACCAGACGGACCAGGCACAACCCAGGCTCCAAGCAGCGGAGGTTCAGGCCTCCTGTGAGCCACAGGTAACGACCACACACACAGTAGCCGCCATATCTCCCATAGTGTGGGTGAAACTGTGCTACATAGAAATATACCTTATAAGGCTGAGTCCATGCTCCCTGCTTGCTCGCTGTGGCGCGCTGAGGCTCAGGGAAAGCGGGTGCTTTCCCGGGCCTTGCGGTTGCTTACCGCACGCGCCGTCAGCGGGCCGGGGGCGGGCCAGGGACATTCCGGAGCTGGTTCACCCTCATTGGGCGAACCGCTCACGTGACCGGCCTGTCGCGCCGGCAAGCGGGGGAATTTTAAATTCCCCTAAGAACTGCGCTTCTGCAAGCGCGCGGAAGCGCAGGTGAGCCCCTACTAAAGTCGCTCTAATTGCGGCTGTAGGGGCTCAGTACTGAGCGGGAGCGCGCCTTAGCACGCTTCCGCCAGCAAGCGGTTAACATGGCCGAGGCCTAAGACTTCTCTGAGGCGTGCTTTCAAGATGGCCACTGATATCATGCATCCTTTGTCCAGTGATTTAAATTGCTTGTTTAAGCAACCCCATATTGTAGGTAATTTTATGAGTGCTCTATTGAGGTCTGTTTTGTGGATGCCGACCTCTCCCCGTGGTTCAATGATTCATATATAGTCATGGCTGGTCCAGCTATCTTTCTGCCCCCCTGTCACGTAAGTTCTCCTAGGTACAGACAGTGACAGGCTATCCTGTGGGGTTTGCCCCCCCCCCTCATGCAGCCTCCATGAGTGGCAGAAGAGGTGGTGACACTGGGTCTCTGTTGCAGCCTATCATTGGGAAGACACTGTGCCCTCCCCTTTTGCATGAGGGAGGATGTTCTAAATTATAGGTGTCAGTTCTCCTCCGCCCCTCCTGAGGAGAGGGATGTGTGTTGGAGTTCCTTTCAGCCCCTCATGGGTGGAGGAGCTAAGATCTGTGTTTAGCACAAGGCCTCATCACATTATCTGCTGGCCAGCACCATCCAAGGGCCTTAAACCCCTACTCTACTATATGCAACGCTTTTATACCATCTGCAGTGGCTGCATCAAATAAAGATCCCGTTTATATACTTCTGGCTGAGTTGCAGTCTATTAGCCTGAAGTATATGAGTAAGACTGTCATGGTAGGGACTGCCTGCAGTTATACTGCATCCTGCTGTGACTGGAGGCGCTGTCACCACATGGAAAGAACCTAAGGATCATCTAAAGCCTGTCCTGTTACCTCACAACATCGCGGACACTCAGCTCTCCTGGACACTCACAGGTATGACCGCACCACAGACATCAGTAGCAGCAACATGTTTCCAGAGAGGGGGGGGGGACAGCAACGTATGCTGTGTACAGTATAGCTACACTTGTTACCAGTTTAATCTGAATATTCCCTTCGGACATAAAGGCTTACTTTATGAAAATCAACAAATAGGCTTTACAATTTTATTAGGTGCATTCTACACAAGGGTCTTACTCGATAAACTTAGAGAACACTAATTTTACACTGTCAAAGTTTGGGAAAAAGTAATATTACGGCTATGATGATGCAATAAAAATAATAAAATATAAATATACTATAGAATGTATAAAATATCCTATATCTGTATTTTTGTTTGAAGCATTTTGTCCTATATACATAAATACACACAATATACACTGTATAGTACAGTGGTGGTAATGTTAATATCCGATGAAAGGAGAAAGCAGGAGGTTGTATTACAGGCTTGTGGACATATAGAAGATCATTAGTTAACCGTCGATTAAGTGGCTCCTGCAAAGACCTTTCAATAGAAGGATATGTTGTGCATTCAATCAAGAGTCAGAAGTTACCAGGTGCTCCAGGAGACGGACAAACATTCATTCGTCATCAGTACAGGGTGAAAAAGGAGGGTTCTCCAAATGGTCACATTTACGCAGATATTTGATTAAATTACATAGTGTCATTTAATCAAATATTTACAGAAATTGACCCTTTGGAGCGATGGGAAACACCTTTTTCATCCTGAAAGAGCGTAACATCTTTTTGGAGATGGCTTGTCATTTTATTGCAGGGCGCAAACTTCGGGATGAATAGATCCCCGGACTGCTGGAGATAGATCGAGTGGAAGGGTCGGCCCTTATACATGGTCTTGGGAGCCTCGAGAAGTGCCCGTTTGGGCCTGTGGTCCAGGACCATCTCACACACGGCATGCCTAGGGTTTCTTTTATTTTTTGCTTGCTGATGCATTAGTATTTTAGTGGGGAACAGCAGTCATGGAACGTCATGGCTAATGAGATGACCACATTGCGCAGCTACAGTATTTGGAGGGTGGATGCAGCACCAGCATGCGGGAAAGCAGGGGGCTTTGGAACCCACTCCCCTGTAATGCCCATGATAGATCCAGATTCACAAACCCCGATTCGTGTAGAAACATGTTGACTTTGGAATTTTTCAGAAGATGTCGTCGATTCACTGATCTAAATACATCAACATTTCCATTAGTTTTTAACCTAATGTATATACAGTATGTTCAGTTGCAAATAAGGGAAATCTGAAGTCATCATTCACTAGAGTATCCAAGAGAGAATGCAAATAGCATGTACTGTGCAAACACCATCTATATTTTATATTAACCAAATCAAAAATACAATCATAAAAACAATAGAATACATTTAGCCATCTGATAAAATGTCATTAATCTTTCTTGTATGAAAACTTCATATATGTTTTAAGAATCTACATAAAGTTGGTGAACTATTTATATTCTAAATATTCCTTCAGTGTCCAGGGAGGCCTCATTTAAAAAAAAAAAAAAAAAAAAAAAGAGAGAGAGAGAGATAGAGATAGAGAGAGAGAGAGAGAGAGAGACAGATAGACAGAGAGATAGAGATAGAGATAGAGATAGAGAGAGAGAGAGAGAGAGAGAGAGAGAGATAGAGAGAGAGAGAGAGAGAGAGAGAGAGAGAGAGAGAGAGAGAGAGAGAGAGAGAGAGAGATAGAGAGAGAGACACACAGAGAGAGACACACACAGAGAGAGAGAGAGAATTCTGTATATAACCATTTTTTATTTTATTTTTTCGCTCTGGGGGCTCACCGGTTCTCAAGTTATTTCCTATTTATTTTTTTTTGCCAATTTATATTCTGAATATACTAATATGGCGCCCAGATTAATCCAATAAGACGCTGCAATGTCATGCAATCACAAGGATGTTTCAGCTTCCTATTGGGCTGCAGGATTTGGCAGACATTTTGATTTCCTGAATCAAGGCTGAAACGGTAAGTATCGTGGGCACTATCTAGGGGTCTGGGTACTGGGCGTCTATCGAACTGAAAATAACATGGCTAACCTCTGGGGGACCTCCCCCTCCCCCCGGTCACATGCGGCAAAAATAAAAAACAAAAAAAATAGTAGGTGGGACTGCCGCGTACATTTCAATTCAGCAGCGTTTGGTCTGTAATCTGGTCCCAATTAAGGAATAAAATGTTGGTGGATATAAAAATGTTCACACACTAAATAAAGTGGCGGCTTTTTTTTTTTTACCATTGAATGCTGTAATGTCAGAAGATTGACACGCCGAAACGCGATGCATATGTAGGGTGATGACACGCCCCAGATTTCCATCAAATGTCGCGGTGTCCTGGCAATTTTCTCAAAATCGTTCAGATGTCCCCCCCCCGGTTTTTTAGTTTTTCCCGGTTTGGATTCAATTAAAAATATATATATATATCTCTTCAAACTGAAAACACTCCCTGAATTCTACAAGCAACTGCTGAAAAACAGGGGCGCTCTGCACAAGATGAATTCCTATGCCAAGTGCTCCCGTCAGCAGCCACAGAGGTAAGATTAGATCATTTCAACGATTTATTCATGTAAACCAAATGGTCATTTTGCTACACGAGAGTTTGTGTTAAAACCGAAATAAAATAAATAATGCATTATAACTGGGGACGCTAATAGACAAATACCATTACAATATTTATTTTTTAAGTGATGTCATTGGCTTTAGAAATCATTTTTCCCATGTGTCCCGGTTTCTACTTTGGAAAATCTGGTCACCCGGTGCCTCTGACATGCAAGCATTTTCATATGACTGTAAGTGTGTCCTTCACATACGCTTCCATACACGGTTTCAGTGATAGAATTCCTCCAGTCTACAGAACCTCTTAGGATTGGCCAACTCCAGTCTTCAAGGGTCACCAACAGGTCAGGTTTTAATATCCCTGCTTCAGCACGGGTGCCTCAAAAAGGACTCAGCCACCTGTGCTGAAGCAGGGATAGCCTTAAAACCTGACCAGCTGGTGGCCCTTGAGGACTGGAATTAGAATAGACCTGGGGTCGCCCAATAAATACTGGAAACGGTGCCAAAAACGTATTATGTAAAAAAAAAAAAAATGTCAAAAATATGTAAAAAAAAAAAAAATCTTCATATTTTAACCTGGAACAGAAATAAGAATTTCACCAAAAAAGTTCAGAACCACAAGTATAAACTTGTCGAGTATCCGTACACCAGTCGTTCAATTTTTTTTAAATCTGGCCCATCCCAAAAGCATGTGCTTTGTATTCAGTGCTTATATGAAGATGCCCGCGACACCTAAAGAATCTAATTTAAACGAATAAAGGATTTAACATCGTGGAACATATTAATTGGGCTATTGATGCAGGAAAACTGCCAGAAATGTGCACTTGTTCCTCTAACCTCCTGTAATTATTCAGCATATTCCCCATAATTGCTTTGTTGGCGAAACACAAATTGAAGCTTCTATGCATAATTGTTTGCGTACACAGTTTTAATTACCGTAAATAAATACGGTTTTAATTAATTCTCTTATTTTTCACAGTGAACCGAGTGCAGCTTCTATACATGATTGCTAGAAACATTTAATAGCCAAATAAAATCATGGATGTAAAAGGGTTTTAACTGATTTTTTTTTCCAACTTTTCTGGCAGTAATGGGATTACATTAAAAATAGAATTTATATACAGTATATATTACCTACCGTAGAGTGTCTACTGCTTCCTCAGGGATGAAAAGAAGATTGCACAGTTCTGCTTCCTAGAGAATGATCAGAAGATAGAAAGAGGAAGTGATCCTTGATAGGAACCCAAGGTTTGGGTCTCTGTCCAGTGTCCCAGTTCTCTGCTAACTGATTCAATTTGCCTGACTTTGCATTGTCCTCTCTCTTCCACCCCCCCCCAGCCAATCACAGCACAGCTGACCCACTCCTCCATATAGTCAAATGAGATGAAAAGCATCTATTTGTCCATATTCAAAGCATCTGCAGCAGAGAAGTCCACTCCCATCTCCGTGATGCCCTTCTCAGGCCCCCACACCCAACTGAGATTGATTTTTGTAAAGTGCACATTGTTCCCAATCAATAATTCATGATAAATAAATACATTGGGGAATTGTTCAGCAGGTTAGTGGGGGAGGGCTGGGGATATTATTGGTATTTTGTTCTGATGCTGTTCTGCAAGTAAACAGTTTATTCATACTGGCCAATGCTCCATATTTGTGAAGAAGAATTCATTACACTAAGCTGCAAAGTGTACTATTTTTTCTATATTCTTGCGATATGAATTGTTTTTCTTATACACATTACACACACACACGAGGGTAGAAAGGCAAACATAAGATAGAGTTATGAGGGCCATGAGGTATACGAGTTAAAAATAATTCTAATTTAAAATGATCATATTGATATATTAGTTAACAGAGCTAAGTGTGCCCAGCGCTTCACAGCAAAATGATACTGATTATTTGGATTACAATACAAATATTAGAGCACTCACCATAGAAAAAGGAGTGATAGGGAGGGGTAGGGTTGCCAGATGGCTTATCCAAAAATACTGGACACAATGGTGAAAGGTGCGACGCACTCGACACAACACACACCTCTCTCTGCTCCATGCTGTTTCCTCCTTTGTTTGGCCCAACCCCAGGCTTTTGACACATCCTCCTGATTGGCTGCTGCGGGATAATGCAGCCAATCAGGATGGAAAAAGCTGCCCAGCCCTCTAGCAACAGCCCTGCTCGGGGAAATCCTGCAGCCCCCCAAGCCGGTCAGGTCACTATGTCCAGAGAGGAATTACCGGTATACACATACATGCCCAGTATTGCCTCTAATTTCTTACTGGGCAGAGAGTCCGGATACAGGGCAGTCTGGTTCAATAATGCCGACCTAGCAACCCTAGGGAGGGTACATAAAGATACCATTAAAATAACATTAACATGCAGCAGGGAATGCAGGTGTAGTCAATAATTATTTTCAAGATGATGAAATGTATAATCGAAAAATACATTTTAATAGTATGTGAACTGAAGGTGGCGAGATAGGGAGAATAATGAAGACTGTGGTGGTAGTGCTGGATATGACTTCACTACTTTCTTTCCTGCCCCTCATGTGGCAAATGGGTGGAGAAAATTGATTTATTTTTTAAAATTGTTTTAAGATCTTTTTGTACTATTCTCAAATGTATGACAATGGCAACCGCTCTTTCTGACAGCCATGCTTCTCTTTCACCCACCCTCATTTGATTCCCACTCGAATAACATCTCTCTATGACCAGTCAATTCTCTCTCTCTTCTCTAGACCATTTTTCTTTTTGTCCTATTTTCCACTCTCAGGGGTCCCCGTCCCCTCATAATCTCCACATTGCTTAAAGTGGATCAAAGGCACTCATGGGGGACCAATCCACAGTTCTTCTTGCTAAAAATCCTGTGTTTCACAGTCAGAAAGCAGCAGAACTGTATCTTAACCTGGCTTGTTTTGGGAAGCCTACTATATTCAATAGTTGGCCCCACTGCCAGCAGAGGACACTGCACTGAAAATCCAGACCTGCCGGCAGACAGTGGGTTCCATGGGTAAGATGCACCTGTTAGAGAGGGGTAGAGCCAAATGGAGTAGGAAGGAACAGAGTGCAAGATCGTAGCAAGGAGTAGAGGAATGTAGGGCCTTCAAGTACAGGGAGAGGCTCATATACCGTAAATAAAGTGGAATATAATGGGGGACGCAGCAGATTTTAGGAGGGCAGAGACCGACCTTGAAGGGGGTGAAATGAAGACATGGGCTCTGATAAAGATTGCTGCGCAATCATACAGCTATCCGCTCTGGGCAGCAAAACCGGTTCAAAAGTGATGCAGACGTACTGTTCTCGCACAGGATGGGTTAATCTGAAGTTAGGCAGAACACAAAAGCTTGAGTGGAAACCCAAAAAGATGTGACGCACATCCACAATCTGACATTTACAGTATTGCCAGGGACAAAACACATACTTATGGACCCCAAAGGCACCTCTCTTATCTGAAAGGAACATCAGAGGTCTCATGTACAAGGACATTTTAAATGTTATTAAAGTTCAGGGATGTCAGAGCTGAATGTCCTGCAACAGAAAAATATTTATTATTTGTTCCACAGGTAGGGTCAGCAAAGTTTCTAACCCCAACCCTCCCCGCCCCCAAACCCCTCTCCATCGCTCCAGCACTAAATGGGTTAGTGGGTTTGGGTCCCAAACTGGTTTGAATCACAATTCACTACATTAAAAAAACCAAGATATAAATATATGTATAAATATGTAATGACAGGTTTGCCTTCCCTGAACGTCCAGCATCGAAGGGGTTAACCATAGGCAGAGATCTACTGTAAAGGTTTCCCAGGTTTTAAAGCCGACTGCACCCGTGTTCCCCATTTGGGTAGAAAAAGTGACATTTGGTACAGTGGTGATCTTCAATCCTCAAACTTGTGGGTTTGATTCCAGCCAAGGCCACCTACTTTCTACAAGATCTTGTATATCACACATTTTCTTCTGATGTCTTCCTACAACCTACCGGAAAAAGTGAAAAATACATGAAAAAAATTAACGGAAATAAGGCATCTGGCCCCGATGGCATACATCCAAGAGTTCTCAAGGAGTTAAGTTCAGTAATAGCCAAACCATTACATTTAATATTCAAGGACTCCATTTCCAAAGGCTCAGTACCACAAGATTGGCATAAAGCAGATGTGGTGCCTATATTTAAAAATGGTGCTAGATCATAACCGGGAAATTACAGACCTGTAAGCCTGACATAATTAGTGGGGAAGCTATTTGAAGGTTTAATACAGGATAAAATTCAGGAATACCTAATGGAAAATAAAATTATTAGTAATAGTCAGCATGGGTTTATGAAGGATAGATCATGCCAAACTAACTTTATTTGTTTCTTTGAGGAGGTAAGTGGGAATTTAGACCAGGGTAATGCAGTTGATGTGGTCTACTTAGATTTTGCAAAGGCGTTTGATATGGTTCCACACAAGAGGTTGGTGTACAAAATAAAGCAAATTGGACTCAGTAAAAATATATGCACCTGGATTGAAGACTGGTTGAAGGATAGACAACAGAGGGTTGTCATCAATGGAAATTTATCAGGTTAGGCTAGGGTCGTGAGTGGAGTACCTAAGGGATCGGTACAGGGACCCCTGCTTTTTAACTTGTTCATTAATGACCTTGAGGATGGCATCAAGAGCAAAATCTCCATCTTTGCTGATGATACTAAATTGTGTAAGGAAGTAGAATCAGAGCAGGATGTAATTTCTCTCCAGAAGGACTTGAAGAGACTGGAAACTTGGGCAGGTAAATGGCATTTAGGAAGCAAGAATAAACAGACGACTTACACATTAAATGGGGATGAATTGGGGGAATCCTTGATGGAAAAGGATTTAGAAGTTCTTGTAGACAGCAGGTTTAGCAATAGTGCCCAAAGTCATGCAGTAGCTGCAAAGGCAAACAATAACTTATCTGGCATTAAACGGGCAATGGATGGAAGGGAAGTAAACATAATTGTGCCCCTATATAAAGCATTAGTAAGACCACACCTTGAGTATGGAGTACAATTTTGGCCACTACTCCTTAGAAAAGACATTATGGAACTAGAGAGTGCAGAGAAGAGCCATCAAATTAATAAAGGGGATGGGGCAATCTAATTTATGAGGAGAGGCTAGCTAAATTAGATGTATTTACATTAGAAAAGAGGCATCTAAGAGGGGATATGATAACTATATACAAATATATTCGGGGACAGTACAAGGAGCTTTCAAAAGAACTATTTATCCCAAGGACAGTACAAAATGACTTGGGGTCCATCCCTTAAGGTTGGAGGAGAGGAGATTTCACCAGCAACAAAGGAAAGGGTTCTTTACAGTAAGGGCAGTTAAAATGTGGAATTCATTACTCATGAAGACTGTAATGGCAGATACAATAGATTTGCTCATAAAAAGGTTGACATCTTTTTAGAAAGGAAAGGTATACAGGGATATACCAAATAAGTATACATGGGAAGGATGTTGATCCAGGGAGTAATCCGATTGCCAATTCTTGGAGTCAGGAAGGAATTTATTTTTCCCCTTATGAGATATCATTGGATGATATTTCACTGGGGTTTTTATTTGCCTTCCTCTGGATCAATATACTGTAAGAATTGATATAGGATAAAGTATCTGTTGTCTAAATTTAGCATTGGTTAAGCTTGATGGACGTATGTCTTTTTTCAACCTCATCTACTATGTAACTATGTAACATCAATCTATCTTTAGAAAATTACCTTGACATAAGAAAATAATCTATTTATTATCCTAAACTGATTACGTGCACTGATGACTTGCATGTGTGTGTTCACAATAATCCTTTAAAACAAGAGCAAATAAATTAACAGCGTATGACATCTCTTTTACATCTAGTTTGCAGAGAGGCAAATCAGGTCCCCTAGCACTAAATGAGTTGTAGGGGTGGAGAGAGGAGAAAGGACTGCTAGGCAGTGGTATACCCTGGGTCTACAACAGTATTTTTCAACAGGGGTTCTTATGAACCTTTAAGTTCTTCAATCATCACAGACGTGCTATTAGAGAGGGTTGGGCTTCCTTACAATGCATCTGATCTCAGACGCGCTATTAGAGAGTGTTGGGGTTTCTCAGAATTTTACAATATAATTATAGGCTTCATTAACAAAATAAAAACAACTTGAACATCTCTGGTCTACAATTTGAAGTAGCACCAAATATTGCTGCCATGCATTAGGCACCTTAGGCAAATCTTCAGTCTTGCCCCCCCACCCACAATTAACTTTCGAAATCAATATTGTGCATTAATATGAATAAAAATTCTGTATTAATCCCATTTTTTATGTAAAAATCTGTAAACTGATTGATACTGATTGTACATTATCATTGTCCTGGGGTGGGGGTACTTATGTGCAGGGAAGGGGGGGTACTTATGCACCTGGGAGGGGGAAGAAGGTGGTATGGACCTGGGGGCCAGGGAGGGCTACAACAGAGAGAGAGGGGAGCAGGGAGTTCTTACCTGCAGCCTTAGTGGATGGAGGGGGCTGCTAGAGACCTGTCAGTGGAGGTCCACAATGGTGGGCCACAGAGGTGTCTGTCAGTTCCTCCAGCAGGCCCTCTCAGAGGCACCTCTATGGATCTAGCACATGTTGGGCTCACCAGCAGGGGGACCCAGGATCCTCGACTCACCGGGCCTGAAAAACCAGTCTTGGCTGTCCATCCTCTCCCCTGCCCTGGGTAGGCCCTGATGGGTGTAGAACCTGGGCAACTGCCGCTTTTTCCTAGTGGATATGATTACACTTTAATGTTAGAACTATAGCTCATTTAAAAAGGTATAACCCTTACCAGAGCAACAGTATTTTTACATACATGGGATAAGTGTCCTAGCCACAATCCATTTGTGGGAGGTTCCATGGTGACAAGAATATAAAGCAGGGGTCCCCAACCTTTTTGTGCCCAAGGGCACACTTGAACGTTCACTAGAGTGGCGGGCATCAACTAATGCGCATGCACACACTACACTTACCTTGTGGGGAGACCTCCAGGTCGCGTCGGTCCCACTCGCGGATGCGGAAGTTGGGCTCGACTTCCAGCATGGACAGGCACGCAGCAGCTGTCGGCAGCACAAAAGGCTTGGCGGGCGCCATTGGTGTCTGCCGGCACCGTGCTTGGGACCACTGATATAAAAGGGTTGCACAGTTCTTAATAGGTTGAAAATCACTGGAATATACGATTGTAATCTATGAAACATTTTACTGCTGCCAGTTATTTCCCCCCAATATATCCGCGACCTTCCCTCCTCCACCTAATGAGAAGGCAGAAGAGGTCACACAAGGTCTTGGGAAGTTAGTACCATCTTGGGGATTCTATACGCTGCCTGTTGGTGAAGACTAGAGAAAGGCCAAATGTTTGCCCAAGAATGGAGCAAACTTGTGAGCTACGCATCTGTCCAATAATGTCATGCAAGTGCCCAAGTTCACCAAATCCCACTTGTATGAATTTCCCTATAGATATGCATAGAATTGACTAAATTTATTGTAATTTTCAAATGTTTGTAAAGGGAGCTTGAAAAATTATTTTCATGCAGTTTTTTGCTTACAGCCACGTACGCCCGTGAGCACGTGACTTGTGTATGTGTGAAGGGTTAATACATCTAGCTATCCAGCGGATTCATTTACCTCCCGCAGGGCGCTCAAAATAAGTGATATATCCCCAAAAACCATCACACTACACCTCAATACGCTGTCACTACCAAGAATAGATTAAGGAATTATCCACAGGAGCTTCGTTCTCCTGTATACAGGAAAAATATGTAACCAACCCAAATACCCAATGTAGCAAAGAGTGTCTGAAAATGTGGTTATTCGCATATATAAAAAGCGCCGCAGTGCTTGTTTACAGAAAAAAGAACGTCACAAAGACATACAGTGCACATATAAATGCAGACAGTTACAGGGATATGAAACAGAAAACTTAAATATGTTACCACTATTAGATCCCTCCAAAGATGTTGTGGAGTTAAAGTTATGCGAATTCACGTGTTTATGGAATAAAACACTCGTCTTTGTTGAATTCTAGAGAAAAGAATGTCCCATGGGGTCCAAAGACGGAGCACAGCTGTAGAGAAATAGGGGCTACAAACCAGTAAAAAACAATTAAAAAGACTTTATTGGGTGGTCAGTGAGGGGTACATGGCTACTCTGACGTGTTTCAGGAACAAGTCCCTTTGTCAAATTGTAATTGTTTTTTACTGGTTTGTAGCCCCTATTTCTCTACAGCTGTGCTCCGTCTTTGGACCCCATGGGACAGTCTTTTCTCTGCTATATCGGCGTGATGCACGCACCATGCAAGGGTGAGCTGCTACACGAGTGAGTATTTACCTGTTCATTCCAGGACTTTGTTATTATGCTATGTATAGTTTGTTTTACTGTGAGGGTAAGCATGACCGTTATGGTATATATATAGGTCTGTCACCACCTCATACAAACTCTCATATTGCTGAACGCATACATCACTCATGACTCAAGTCATTACAGGTGTTTATTGAGTCTCACGTAGCTTTGATCATAGCTCTGTCCCCCTTAGGAGTGATTATCACTTTTTGGATTACATATATATGTCCTGTTTGCCGCTGAGCCCTGACTACTGGGACTAGATCCCTGGAACCTTTTGTTGAATTGTAGTTTGGATATCAAAGTACAGGGCTTTTATCCTTAAACTTGGCAAGGGGACCAGAATAATCCCATCCACCTGGGCATTTCCTATTTTCCACTCATCAATCTCTGGTGACATTAATGGCTGGGAGAGAAAATTATGGTGAGTATGAGATACCCTGTAACTTTCTCCCCGTAACCCCCAGAATAATGCTACCTGCATCCATGCGTTTGCATGATTCTCCCGAATGTGTAGATAGAGTACCACTTTTACCAACAAAATTTCTACTTTTGTACGAGTGAACTCGTATCTGAGATATGCACACAGATACCCTGTCATGTTTGATATTAATGCATCAATAAACGGTCATATATGGATATATAATATTACAGCACACAGACTTCATAAAAATATGGATTGCGAAAAACTCAAGCTAAAAAAGGGACTAGCAATTATCGCTGGCCAGTTTGTATTTTTATGTATACAGGCACTGAAGGAGTTTAGTTACCTTCAGGTATTCTGTAATAAGAGTATTAATAACCATAGGTCAAACATGTGAGAATTAGAAAAATACATTATTGGGCTGTCAAATCATGCAAAATGTTGGTCTTTATCCAATTTTTTTTTTTTTTTAGATGGTTATATTGAGACAATATTAAATTATTTTAGGGAAAACAAAAAAAGTTGACAATTACCCATAGGCTGTTCAGAAAACATACCCATACTTTTACTGGAAGACTATCTGTGACATCACAAACCCAACGGTCTCATTGCCCACATTTAATCTGTGTAATCTCTGAGTGCAAGAGGGATCTGTAACAAATTGCAAAGCAATACGATTCTGGATCCTGTGGCACGCAGGGTTTTATTTTTCAGCACTGGGCGAGACTGGAAGTAAACTCGATGCAATTATTCCCAGTGACGGCAAATCCAGGAAACGGACAATCAATTTTGTGAGATTTTGAATGATCACACGTGAAGTGATCCTGCACACGCATGCACATTGCCAGCTGTATCATATGACATGAACGCCTTCACTGCAAAGGGGGTCCTACAATATAGCATTGCACGCCCCAGCATTAAAGGGGTTACTTTGCCTTGCAATACATGGGTATTCATTCACAACAACAAATACGTTGATGCTTTTGATTCCTAGGCCGGTATGCTGCATATTCCTATGAGGATCAGAGCGTCGCCCTTCGTCACCTGACATTGATGTGGGACCGAGCTCTGAAACCTCTCATCAGAGTTTAGCGATTCTCCCTCAAGCTGCCAACACCTCCCGTCTCCCCTCAACAACAACCTGCTTTAGTAGAATACGCCCATAGTGTACAGTGTCACCCAGTGCCTCTTAGCACCCAATTCTATCCTGTCATGGTTTGATTGATTTAAAAGTCTGAACTCGCTGAAGCTTCCCTATTACCGCTGGTCAGTGATATTTCTAAATAAAAAAGTGTAGTGATCAGGGGCTTTATTTTAGGCAACAGGATTGGGTATATTTACGATGCAAGGAAAGAGGGGAGGCAAAAAACAAAAGAACAAGGCGCACAACGCACATAGTGTATTAAAGTATAAAATGTGACTTTATGGTTAAAAAATAAATAGTTCTGCGTACATCAAGTAGGGAATAAACAAGCAGTTGGTATATAGGTTTACCACACCAGGAGATAACGCTGTGCGACACCCTCAGATGGATCTCAGCATTCACTGGGTCAGCAGACGTCTCATCAGTCTCTTCCAGCGTCCTCTGTTGGGGGATGGTAGGTGGATGAGTCCCTTGTAGAGAGAGCCCCACAGCATACAGCTCACAGGTAAGTAAAGACGCCGTAGGATTCAGCATCCATGGAACACTGCAGCATTTGCCGCCACTCCTCGTTGGGCGCTCGGCGATGACGTCACTGGTCGCACCTCCGCTTCCGCAATGCTTCTCATGGAACGCACAGCGTGCGTGTCAATCCAAAGTTGTAAGGCAGCGGGGAGAGATAATTCGCCAGGCAAATAAACAGTGTCCAAACAATGTCCAGAGTCACAAAGGATGGGGGGAGAAGAGCATAGACACCTCTTATCCAACGCGTTTCGTAACACTGGGTTACTTCTTCAGGGAATGTATGCATAGTGAAGGGGCATGTACATATATATATACTACACTTCACCCAATCACAAATGCGGTGTCTAATTGCCACATCATTAATTTCAGGTGCAGCATAATGCTCTTGATTAGTGATACTCTGTCTCACAGAACATATTAACAAACATTGTATAAAATTCATTTAATCTAAAACAGATTTAATTCAAGTACATAATCGGCGCATGAAAAGTAGAGCTTCTGGAAAAGAAAAGCCATAATTAGATACAAAGCAATAGTAATCTATAAAAAGGAATGGATGTCATTTTCAACACACAGAAATTTCAGAGACTAATAAAGTGACCAGATATCAATGTCTTCATTTAACCCCTTAGGGCTCAATGAATTCATCTTATAGATCCAAAAAGTCTCTTGTTGTGAGAGACTTTTAATCCTGTCACCTCCCCTTCTTTCTTTGGGGACCACTTTAACTCCCTTAAATTGCAAACTAGAGGGATCTTTATTGTGATAAAGTGCATAGTGACGGGAAAGACTATGTTTGTCATAACCTATTTTAATATTTCTAATGTGTTCCTGGATTCTAAGTTTCAGGCATCGTTTTGTGCGGCCAATATATTGCAGGCCGCAATCACAATTTATCATGTATACCACATGTGTGGAATTGCAATTTATAAAAGTATCAATCACGAAACTCTCACCGGTGACAAATGATTTGAATGTTTTTCTCTCTGGATGGAGAAATTTGCATATGGAACATTTCCCACACTGATAGTTACCTATAGGTTTATCTCCAAGCCAAGTTAGTGGCTTGGCGTGGGTATGACCCACATCACTGGGGGCTAATGTGTTTTTGAGATTTTTGGCCCTTCTGTATATAAACTTAGGAACTTTTGTGATATGGTCATTTAAAATCGGATCAGTGCATAAAATTGCCCAGTGCCGTTGTACAATTCGTTCAATTTTTTTGTTCATTGAATTGTAGGTTGTAATAAAAGGCACTTCAATTAGGTTATCCTGGGAATGACTTACTTCTTTTTTAGCTTTTGGTTTTAACATAAGTTGCCTATCCATATTTCGGACTATATTTAGGTCTCTAGTCAGATTAGCATTTGAATATCCCCTCTCAAGGAACTTATCAAAAAGTATTTTTGATTGTGTCTCAAAATCGTAGTCTCCACTACAGTTTCTTTTGATGCGAATGAATTGGCCCTTGGGAATGTTCGCAATCCACGATTTTTTGTGGTTGCTGCTTGCCATTAATAGATTATTGGCATCAATTTCTTTGAAAAAGACCTTGGTGGAAACATTCCCATTGTCCAATGCAGTCAATTGTAGATCTAAAAAATTGATACTTAGTGGATTCGACACAAGTGTAAAGATTAAGTTCCTATCGTTGGAATTCAAATATGTCAGGAAGGTACAAATGGAAGAATCATCCCCCTCCCATACACATAGTATATCGTCGATATAGCGACGCCAGACGATTACTTGTCTGCTGAAGGGGTTGTTATTCCAGATGTTCTGATCCTCCCACTGACCCATATACAAGTTTGCGAAGCTGGGGGCGAATCTTGTTCCCATTGCAGTTCCGCAAACCTGTAAAAAGAATTCAGATAAAAACAGAAAATAATTATGGGTCAGTATAAACTCAATTGATTTCAAGATAAATTCTATGTTGAGATGATGCAATTTATTATCTGACTCTAAATAGTATTGAATTGCTTGTAGACCTTTATCATGTGGAATGTGAGTGTATAATGCTTGCACATCACATGTAATCCATTTGTAAGTACTTTTCCATTCAAAATCCTGAAAAGTCAGGAGAACGGAAGAAGTATCTTTCAAATAGGATGGCAATTGGCTTACATATGTTTGCAGGAAGAAATCTACGTATTGCGAAAGATTCGCAGTAAGGGAATCTATTCCCGAAATAATGGGACGACCTGGTGGGTTAGTTCTGTTCTTATGAACTTTGGGCAAATGATAAAAAATTGGGATTTTGGGGGAATCTCTGTATAAAAAATCAAATTCAGCTTTAGTTATAGCAGTATTATTATAGGCTTCATCCAACAACCCCTTTAAAAGGGTGATGTAATCATTTGTAGGATCTTTATCCAATGTTTTATAAAAGGACAAATCATAAAGGAGGCGGTGGGCCTCCTTTTCGTAATCAATACGATTTTGGAGGACCACTCCGCCTCCCTTATCAGCCTGTCTGATTATCAGATCATTGTTGTTTTTTAAACATTTCAAAGCTAAGTTCTCTTTAGAATTCAAGTTGTGTCTGAGATCCCCTATATTGAAATCTTTTACCAATCTGTAAAAATCCTTATGCACCATATTGAAAAAAGTGTCAATGTGGTGCCCTTTAGATTGTGCAGGATAAAATTTTGACCTTGTCTTAAAGGTGGTGTGTTTACAAACCAGACTTTCATTTTCTATATCATTTGGAGCTGGTGTACACTCAATTACATTTGTCACTTGTGGAGTTTCGCTTTTGTTTTTAATAAAATGCCGTTTCAGGGTCATATTTCTCACAAATTTGTGTAGGTCAGTGTATAGTTGGAACCCGTTAGGACCACTTGACCTGGAGAAATTAAGGCCCCTATTCAGCACAGTTTTCTGATCTTTTGTCAGAATTACTGTAGATAAATTGAAAATGCCTTTGTCTAGGGAGATCCCAGGTCTACACTTGAGTCCCTTCTCTTTGACCTTGGATCCTGCTCTCGTTCCTCGTCTGGTAATGATCTTTTTACTTTGGTTTTTTTCGCCGGACTTATTAGTTGTTCCTGTTTCTTCTCCTTCTTTTTCTCTTTCGGCGGGGAGAATCTGCTCTTCAGTAATTCTAAAAAACGAGAACCTGAGGGGGACTCATTAGTAGGCTTATTAGTCATTACTTTATCATGTTTCTTTGGTTCTGATCTGTCTCTGGGGGAAAGAGGTATAGGATTCTGTTCCCTATATTTATCTGTGTTATTTTGTCTGCCATAGGTGTTATTGTTAGCATATTTATGATCATCTTTTCTATCTCTAGATCTATTTTGATGATGATCTTGTTTCCTATGATTGGACCAACCACGGTGTCTGGGGGGGCCTCTCCTACCGGAGCCTCTATTACCAGATGTATGTTGGTCCTTCCTGGCACCGTGATTAGGGATATAGATTTTATCTATCACTCTACCTCTTTCACCTTTTTTGGCCCAGTCTCTTTCTCTCCCATTGTCATAATCAGCTTTATCTCTTAGAAATTTCTCGTGTTTTGTTTTGACTATCTCTTCTCCTGTGCTTTCTAATTTGGCAAGAAGTTCTACTTCAATTTTAGAACAATCCTTGTCAATCACTATTGGTTCTAAGGTTTTTATCTCTTTAAGTATTTCTTTTTCGATGAGTGAAATGGACTTTGTGCGTTCAAAAATAATTAAACGCATCAGGTCTATAGAACACTCATCTAATATACGGTTCCACTCTTTCATGAAATGCTCATTCTCCTTCCCAAACGTAGGTGGCTTTTGAACACGTAACCCTCTGGGTATTCTTTTACAGTCAATATATTTCTGCAAAGTGGTTTTTTCTAACCAAAGCTTGTTATCCTTCAGCAGAAGGTTTTCTAGGATTTTAAAGTGCCCTTCAAGTGACAAATTATCATCCTCCTCCTCTGAATGGTCTTTAGGTCTCTCTGAGAATAAGCGATCAAACTGTTCTTGTCGCTTATCTCTGAGATTTAAAAGACCCCACACCATTATAATAGATGATTGACAGAACAATACTTAAAATAAGTAAATTGTGAAGTGTACCAGTATACAAGTGCAGCACCTAGAGACAAGTGATAACAGTGGAAAAAAAAGGTGATAGTGCGCAGCTAATAACTAGTGAACAACAAATATCAAGTGAACAGTGCACCGTGATTAAACAAACAATATTGTGGACCTTAGATGTGGGTCTTGCACTAATCGTGGGTCTGCAGCCTTTCTTGGGGGTGGCTCGACACCCCAGACACTAGACAAAAAACAAAAGAACAAGGCGCACAACGCACATAGTGTATTAAAGTATAAAATGTGACTTTATGGTTAAAAAATAAATAGTTCTGCGTACATCAAGTAGGGAATAAACAAGCAGTTGGTATATAGGTTTACCACACCAGGAGATAACGCTGTGCGACACCCTCAGATGGATCTCAGCATTCACTGGGTCAGCAGACGTCTCATCAGTCTCTTCCAGCGTCCTCTGTTGGGGGATGGTAGGTGGATGAGTCCCTTGTAGAAAGAGCCCCACAGCATACAGCTCACAGGTAAGTAAAGACGCCGTAGGATTCAGCATCCATGGAACACTGCAGCATTTGCCGCCACTCCTCGTTGGGCGCTCGGCGATGACGTCACTGGTCGCACCTCCGCTTCCGCAATGCTTCTCATGGAACGCACAGCGTGCGTGTCAATCCAAAGTTGTAAGGCAGCGGGGAGAGATAATTCGCCAGGCAAATAAACAGTGTCCAAACAATGTCCAGAGTCACAAAGGATGGGGGGAGAAGAGCATAGACACCTCTTATCCAACGCGTTTCGTAACACTGGGTTACTTCTTCAGGGAATGTATGCATAGTGAAGGGGCATGTACATATATATATACTACACTTCACCCAATCACAAATGCGGTGTCTAATTGCCACATCATTAATTTCAGGTGCAGCATAATGCTCTTGATTAGTGATACTCTGTCTCACAGAACATATTAACAAACATTGTATAAAATTCATTTAATCTAAAACAGATTTAATTCAAGTACATAATCGGCGCATGAAAAGTAGAGCTTCTGGAAAAGAAAAGCCATAATTAGATACAAAGCAATAGTAATCTATAAAAAGGAATGGATGTCATTTTCAACACACAGAAATTTCAGAGACTAATAAAGTGACCAGATATCAATGTCTTCATTTAACCCCTTAGGGCTCAATGAATTCATCTTATAGATCCAAAAAGTCTCTTGTTGTGAGAGACTTTTAATCCTGTCACCTCCCCTTCTTTCTTTGGGGACCACTTTAACTCCCTTAAATTGCAAACTAGAGGGATCTTTATTGTGATAAAGTGCATAGTGACGGGAAAGACTATGTTTGTCATAACCTATTTTAATATTTCTAATGTGTTCCTGGATTCTAAGTTTCAGGCATCGTTTTGTGCGGCCAATATATTGCAGGCCGCAATCACAATTTATCATGTATACCACATGTGTGGAATTGCAATTTATAAAAGTATCAATCACGAAACTCTCACCGGTGACAAATGATTTGAATGTTTTTCTCTCTGGATGGAGAAATTTGCATATGGAACATTTCCCACACTGATAGTTACCTATAGGTTTATCTCCAAGCCAAGTTAGTGGCTTGGCGTGGGTATGACCCACATCACTGGGGGCTAATGTGTTTTTGAGATTTTTGGCCCTTCTGTATATAAACTTAGGAACTTTTGTGATATGGTCATTTAAAATCGGATCAGTGCATAAAATTGCCCAGTGCCGTTGTACAATTCGTTCAATTTTTTTGTTCATTGAATTGTAGGTTGTAATAAAAGGCACTTCAATTAGGTTATCCTGGGAATGACTTACTTCTTTTTTAGCTTTTGGTTTTAACATAAGTTGCCTATCCATATTTCGGACTATATTTAGGTCTCTAGTCAGATTAGCATTTGAATATCCCCTCTCAAGGAACTTATCAAAAAGTATTTTTGATTGTGTCTCAAAATCGTAGTCTCCACTACAGTTTCTTTTGATGCGAATGAATTGGCCCTTGGGAATGTTCGCAATCCACGATTTTTTGTGGTTGCTGCTTGCCATTAATAGATTATTGGCATCAATTTCTTTGAAAAAGACCTTGGTGGAAACATTCCCATTGTCCAATGCAGTCAATTGTAGATCTAAAAAATTGATACTTAGTGGATTCGACACAAGTGTAAAGATTAAGTTCCTATCGTTGGAATTCAAATATGTCAGGAAGGTACAAATGGAAGAATCATCCCCCTCCCATACACATAGTATATCGTCGATATAGCGACGCCAGACGATTACTTGTCTGCTGAAGGGGTTGTTATTCCAGATGTTCTGATCCTCCCACTGACCCATATACAAGTTTGCGAAGCTGGGGGCGAATCTTGTTCCCATTGCAGTTCCGCAAACCTGTAAAAAGAATTCAGATAAAAACAGAAAATAATTATGGGTCAGTATAAACTCAATTGATTTCAAGATAAATTCTATGTTGAGATGATGCAATTTATTATCTGACTCTAAATAGTATTGAATTGCTTGTAGACCTTTATCATGTGGAATGTGAGTGTATAATGCTTGCACATCACATGTAATCCATTTGTAAGTACTTTTCCATTCAAAATCCTGAAAAGTCAGGAGAACGGAAGAAGTATCTTTCAAATAGGATGGCAATTGGCTTACATATGTTTGCAGGAAGAAATCTACGTATTGCGAAAGATTCGCAGTAAGGGAATCTATTCCCGAAATAATGGGACGACCTGGTGGGTTAGTTCTGTTCTTATGAACTTTGGGCAAATGATAAAAAATTGGGATTTTGGGGGAATCTCTGTATAAAAAATCAAATTCAGCTTTAGTTATAGCAGTATTATTATAGGCTTCATCCAACAACCCCTTTAAAAGGGTGATGTAATCATTTGTAGGATCTTTATCCAATGTTTTATAAAAGGACAAATCATAAAGGAGGCGGTGGGCCTCCTTTTCGTAATCAATACGATTTTGGAGGACCACTCCGCCTCCCTTATCAGCCTGTCTGATTATCAGATCATTGTTGTTTTTTAAACATTTCAAAGCTAAGTTCTCTTTAGAATTCAAGTTGTGTCTGAGATCCCCTATATTGAAATCTTTTACCAATCTGTAAAAATCCTTATGCACCATATTGAAAAAAGTGTCAATGTGGTGCCCTTTAGATTGTGCAGGATAAAATTTTGACCTTGTCTTAAAGGTGGTGTGTTTACAAACCAGACTTTCATTTTCTATATCATTTGGAGCTGGTGTACACTCAATTACATTTGTCACTTGTGGAGTTTCGCTTTTGTTTTTAATAAAATGCCGTTTCAGGGTCATATTTCTCACAAATTTGTGTAGGTCAGTGTATAGTTGGAACCCGTTAGGACCACTTGACCTGGAGAAATTAAGGCCCCTATTCAGCACAGTTTTCTGATCTTTTGTCAGAATTACTGTAGATAAATTGAAAATGCCTTTGTCTAGGGAGATCCCAGGTCTACACTTGAGTCCCTTCTCTTTGACCTTGGATCCTGCTCTCGTTCCTCGTCTGGTAATGATCTTTTTACTTTGGTTTTTTTCGCCGGACTTATTAGTTGTTCCTGTTTCTTCTCCTTCTTTTTCTCTTTCGGCGGGGAGAATCTGCTCTTCAGTAATTCTAAAAAACGAGAACCTGAGGGGGACTCATTAGTAGGCTTATTAGTCATTACTTTATCATGTTTCTTTGGTTCTGATCTGTCTCTGGGGGAAAGAGGTATAGGATTCTGTTCCCTATATTTATCTGTGTTATTTTGTCTGCCATAGGTGTTATTGTTAGCATATTTATGATCATCTTTTCTATCTCTAGATCTATTTTGATGATGATCTTGTTTCCTATGATTGGACCAACCACGGTGTCTGGGGGGGCCTCTCCTACCGGAGCCTCTATTACCAGATGTATGTTGGTCCTTCCTGGCACCGTGATTAGGGATATAGATTTTATCTATCACTCTACCTCTTTCACCTTTTTTGGCCCAGTCTCTTTCTCTCCCATTGTCATAATCAGCTTTATCTCTTAGAAATTTCTCGTGTTTTGTTTTGACTATCTCTTCTCCTGTGCTTTCTAATTTGGCAAGAAGTTCTACTTCAATTTTAGAACAATCCTTGTCAATCACTATTGGTTCTAAGGTTTTTATCTCTTTAAGTATTTCTTTTTCGATGAGTGAAATGGACTTTGTGCGTTCAAAAATAATTAAACGCATCAGGTCTATAGAACACTCATCTAATATACGGTTCCACTCTTTCATGAAATGCTCATTCTCCTTCCCAAACGTAGGTGGCTTTTGAACACGTAACCCTCTGGGTATTCTTTTACAGTCAATATATTTCTGCAAAGTGGTTTTTTCTAACCAAAGCTTGTTATCCTTCAGCAGAAGGTTTTCTAGGATTTTAAAGTGCCCTTCAGTGCCCCCCAGACACCGTGGTTGGTCCAATCATAGGAAACAAGATCATCATCAAAATAGATCTAGAGATAGAAAAGATGATCATAAATATGCTAACAATAACACCTATGGCAGACAAAATAACACAGATAAATATAGGGAACAGAATCCTATACCTCTTTCCCCCAGAGACAGATCAGAACCAAAGAAACATGATAAAGTAATGACTAATAAGCCTACTAATGAGTCCCCCTCAGGTTCTCGTTTTTTAGAATTACTGAAGAGCAGATTCTCCCCGCCGAAAGAGAAAAAGAAGGAGAAGAAACAGGAACAACTAATAAGTCCGGCGAAAAAAACCAAAGTAAAAAGATCATTACCAGACGAGGAACGAGAGCAGGATCCAAGGTCAAAGAGAAGGGACTCAAGTGTAGACCTGGGATCTCCCTAGACAAAGGCATTTTCAATTTATCTACAGTAATTCTGACAAAAGATCAGAAAACTGTGCTGAATAGGGGCCTTAATTTCTCCAGGTCAAGTGGTCCTAACGGGTTCCAACTATACACTGACCTACACAAATTTGTGAGAAATATGACCCTGAAACGGCATTTTATTAAAAACAAAAGCGAAACTCCACAAGTGACAAATGTAATTGAGTGTACACCAGCTCCAAATGATATAGAAAATGAAAGTCTGGTTTGTAAACACACCACCTTTAAGACAAGGTCAAAATTTTATCCTGCACAATCTAAAGGGCACCACATTGACACTTTTTTCAATATGGTGCATAAGGATTTTTACAGATTGGTAAAAGATTTCAATATAGGGGATCTCAGACACAACTTGAATTCTAAAGAGAACTTAGCTTTGAAATGTTTAAAAAACAACAATGATCTGATAATCAGACAGGCTGATAAGGGAGGCGGAGTGGTCCTCCAAAATCGTATTGATTACGAAAAGGAGGCCCACCGCCTCCTTTATGATTTGTCCTTTTATAAAACATTGGATAAAGATCCTACAAATGATTACATCACCCTTTTAAAGGGGTTGTTGGATGAAGCCTATAATAATACTGCTATAACTAAAGCTGAATTTGATTTTTTATACAGAGATTCCCCCAAAATCCCAATTTTTTATCATTTGCCCAAAGTTCATAAGAACAGAACTAACCCACCAGGTCGTCCCATTATTTCGGGAATAGATTCCCTTACTGCGAATCTTTCGCAATACGTAGATTTCTTCCTGCAAACATATGTAAGCCAATTGCCATCCTATTTGAAAGATACTTCTTCCGTTCTCCTGACTTTTCAGGATTTTGAATGGAAAAGTACTTACAAATGGATTACATGTGATGTGCAAGCATTATACACTCACATTCCACATGATAAAGGTCTACAAGCAATTCAATACTATTTAGAGTCAGATAATAAATTGCATCATCTCAACATAGAATTTATCTTGAAATCAAGTGAGTTTATACTGACCCATAATTATTTTCTGTTTTTATCTGAATTCTTTTTACAGGTTTGCGGAACTGCAATGGGAACAAGATTCGCC
>NW_027455511.1:0-35571 GCF_040206685.1 Ascaphus truei
AACACCCACCACCCACCCACCCTTCCTCTTCCCACCACACACCCCACCCACCCACCCTTCCTCTTCCCACACACCCCACCCACCCACCCTTCCTCTTCCCACACACCCCACCCACCCACCCTTCCTCTTCCCACACACCCCACCCACCCACCCTTCCTCTTCCCACACACCCCACCCACCCCACCCTTCCTCTTCCCACACACCCACCCACCCCACCCTTCCTCTTCCCACACACCCCACCCACCCACCTTCCTCTTCCCACACACCCCACCCCACCCACCCTTCCTCTTCCCACACACCCCACCCACCCACCCACCCTCTTCCACACACCCCACCCACCCACCCACCCTCTTCCCACACACCCCACCCACCCACCCACCTCTTCCACACACCCACCCACCCACCCACCCTCTTCCCACACACCCCACCCACCCACCCACCCTCTTCCCACACACCCACCCACCCACCCTCTTCCCACACACCCCCCACCCACCCACCCTCCTTCCCACAACCCCACCCACCCACCCTTCCTCTTCCCACACACCCCACCCACCCACCCACCCTTCCTCTTCCCACCCACCCCACCCACCCACCTTCCTCTTCCCACCCACCCCACCCACCACCCTTCCTCTTCCCACCCACTCCCACCCACCCACCCTTCCTCTTCCCACCCACCCCACCCACCCACCCTTCCTCTTCCCACACACCCCACCCACCCACCCTTCCTCTTCCCACCCCACCCCACCCACCCACCCTTCCTCTTCCCACCCACCCCACCCACCCACCCTTCCTCTTCCCACACACCCCACCCACCCACCCTTCCTCTTCCCACACACCACACCCACCCACCCACCCTCTCTTCCCACACACCCCACCCACCCACCCTTCCTCTTCCCACACACCCCACCCACCCACTCCTCTTCCCACACACCCCACCCACCCACCCTTCATTTATGTTCCCACCCACCCCACCCACCCACCCTTCCTCTTCCACCCACCCCACCCACCCACCCTTCCTCTTCCCACCCACCCCACCCACCCACCCTTCCTCTCCCACCCACCCACCCCACCCACCCTTCCTCTTCCCACCCACCCCACCCACCCACCCTTCCTCTTCCCACACACCCCCACCCACCCACCCTTCCTCTTCCCACACACCCCACCCACCCACCCTCTTCCCACACACCCCCACCCACCCACCCTCTTCCCACAACCCCCACCCATTCCCACACCCCCACCCACCCACCCTCTTCCCACAACCCCACCCACCCACCCTTCCTCTTCCCACACACCCCACCCACCCACCCCCCTTCCTCTTCCCACACACCCCACCCACCCACGCCTTCATTATGTTCCCACCCACCCCACCCACCCACCCTTTCCTCTTCCCACACACCCCACCCACCCACCCTTCCTCTTCCACACACCCCACCCACCCACCCTTCCTCTTCCCACACACCCCACCCACCCACCCCTTCCTCTTCCCACACACCCCACCCCACCCACCCTTCCTCTTCCCACACACCCCCACCCTTCCTCTTCCCACACACCCCACCCACCCACCCTTCCTCTTCCCACACACCCCACCCACCCTTCCTGTTCCCACACACCCCACCCACCCACCCTTCCTCTTCCCACACACCCCACCCACCCACCCTTCCTCTTCCCACACACCCCACCCACCCCACCCTTCCTCTTCCCACACACCCCACCCACCCACCCTTCCTCTTCCCACACACCCCACCCACCCCACCCTTCCTCTTCCCACACACCCCACCTTCCTCTTCCACACACTCCCACCCACCCACCCTTCCTCTTCCCACACACCCCACCCCACCCTTCCTCTTCCCACACACCCACCCACCCACCCTTCCTCTTCCCACACACCCCACCCACCCACCCTTCCTCTTCCCACACACCCCACCCACCCCACCCTTCCTCTTCCCACACACCCCACCCACCCACCCTTCCTCTTCCCACACACCCCACCCACCACCCTTCCTCTTCCACACACCCCACCCACCCACCCTTCCTCTTCCCACACACCCCACCCACCCAACCTTCCTCTTCCCACACACCCCACCCACCCACCCTTCCTCTTCCACAACCCCACCCACCCACCCTCTTCCCACAACCCCACCCACCCACTCCTCTTCCCACAACCCCACCTCACCCACCCTCTTCCCACAACCCCACCCTTTCCACCCTTCCTCTTCCCACACATCCCCACCCACCCACCCTTCCTCTTCCCACACACCCCACCCACCCACCCTTCCTCTTCCCACACACCCCACCCACCCACCCTTCCTCTTCCCACACACCCCACCCACCCCCCTTCCTCTTCCCACACACCCCACCCACCACCCTTCCTCTTCCACACCCCACCCACCCCCCTTCCTCTTCCCACACACCCACCCCACCCACCCTTCCTCTTCCCACACAACCCCACCCACCCACCCTTCCTCTTCCCACACACCCCACCCACCCACCCTTCCTCTTCCCACACACCCCACCCACCCACCCTTCCTCTTCCCACACACCCCACCCACCCACCCTTCCACTTCCCACACCCCCACCCACCCACCCTTCCTCTTCCCACACACCCCACCCACCCACCCCTTCCTCTTCCCACACACCCCCACCCACCCACCCTTCCTCTTCCCACACCACCCCACCCACCCACCCTTCCTCTTCCCACACACCCCCACCCACCCACCCCTTCCTCTTCCCACACACCCCCACCCACCCACCCTTCCTCTTCCCACACACCCCACCCACCCACCCTTCCTCTTCCCACACACCCCACCCACCCACCCTTCCTCTTCCACACCACCCCACCCACCCACCCTTCCTCTTCCCACACACCCCACCCACCCACCCTTCCTCTTCCCACACACCCCACCCACCCACCCTTCCTCTTCCCACACACACCCACCCCACCCACCCTTCCTCTTCCCACACACCCCACCCACCCACCCTTCCTCTTCCCACACACCCCACCCACCCACCCTTCCTCTTCCCACACACCCCACCCACCCACCCTTCCTCTTCCCACACACCCCCCACCCACCCACCCTTCCTCTTCCCACACACCCCACCCACCCACCCTTCCTCTTCCCACACACCCCACCCACCCACCCTTCCTCTTCCCACACACCCCACCCCACCCACCCTTCCTCTTCCCACACACCCCACCCACCCACCCTTCCTCTTCCCACACACCCCACCCACCCACCCTTCCTCTTCCCACACACCCCACCCACCCACCCCTTCCTCTTCCCACACACCCCCACCCACCCACCCTTCCTCTTCCCACACACCCCACCCACCCACCCTTCCTCTTCCCACACACCCCACCCCACCCACCCTTCCTCTTCCCACACACCCCCACCCACCCACCCTTCCTCTTCCCACACACCCCCACCCACCCACCCTTCCTCTTCCCACACACCCCACCCCACCCACCCTTCCTCTTCCCCACACACCCCACCCACCCCACCCACCCTCTTCCCCACACACCCCACCCACCCACCCACCCTCTTCCCACACACCCCCACCCACCCACCCACCCTCTTCCCACACACCCCCACCCACCTCCCACCCACCCTCTTCCCACACACCCCACCCACCCACCCACCCTCTTCCCACACAACCCCCACCCCACCCACCCTCTTCCCACACACACCCCACCCACCCACCCACCCTCTTCCCACACACCCCACCCACCCCACCCACCCTCTTCCCACACACCCCACCCACCCACCCTCTTCCCACAACCCCACCCACCCACCCTCTTCCCACAACCCCACCCACCCACCCTCTTCCCACAACCCCACAACCCCACCCATTCCCACAACCCCACCCACCCACCCTCTTCCCACAACCCCACCCATTCCCACAACCCCACCCACCCACCCTCTCCCACAACCCCACCCTTCATTTATGTTCCCCAACCCCCACCCAACCACCTTGCTCTTCACACCCCCCACCCACCCAGCCTTACTCTTCCCACACGCACCACCCACCCACCCTTCCTCTTCCCACCCACCCACCCTTCATTTATGTTCCCACACCCCCACCCACCCTTTCTCTTAGCACACCCCCACCCACACCCTTGCATTTCATAACAACAATCATTTATTACTATACCAATTATTATCACATGGACTCTTACATATGTTTATTACAAATGTATAGTACCAGTTTTTATTCTTCATCAACGACAATAAAATATTTTTACAAATTTTATATATTAATCTTTCTTTTCATTCTATTTCATTCATATACTTTTTATTACAAACAACATTATTTTTTATTTTATCCATTCACATTCCGGGCAACGCCGGGTCTATCAGCTAGTTTTATAAATAAAACGTGAAAAATATTGTGAAATGAAACGGCAACATTTGTGTCCCTTGAAATTATATGTACAATTGTTTGTAATAGAATATATTTGTAGCCAGCATCTATAGAGCCAAAAATATAATTTAAAGTAATGGTGAGAAGATTTCCTGTTTGCTATCGATAGAGCGGACATCTCGCACCTTCACTCCAATTCCTAACCCACGTATATTTACTCCTTTTAGATAGCAATATTTACACTAAACCATTTATATCACACAAGTGAATCTGTATATTTAGTATTACTAGTCATGTGAGCCTTGTATAAAAACGCCATTCTATTTCAGTTTTTGTAAAGAAAAAAAAAAATTCATTAAATGTCTCTCTTACATATTACTTCTGTTCTCTCTTTATAACACAACCCCCCCCCCCCCCCTTAAACCCCTGTGTGTCTGACTTCCCGTCTGTCCCAGATCAGTCCCTCGCCTCTGCACCTTTACCATTTAATCTGATCAGATCTGTGTGCTTCTTACAGTGATGTGGAAGAGCAGTTCATTACTCCATGTGGAGCCTGCAGACAAGTGATGAGAGAGGTATGGTATTTATTGCTTGTCCAGGACCGGGCTTGTATATTTGGTGGGCAGGATGTGATTGTTTAAAGGTTCTTCCTTAGACCACACATGGAGCGACTGATATAAGGTTATGGGGGGGTATTTACAATTGGATATAGACAGGGCAGCAGAGGAACAGAAAGAATGAGCAGAGTATTGCCGAGGGTATGGAAAGGTGTTGTGGGGATTAGGACTCCTTAGCCTGGTTATGACACAGAGTGAAGTAGACCCAAGTGGCAGGTGGACTCAGGGTTTGTTTCTTCGCCTTTCATAAACGACGCACAGAGCAGCTTCACAACCCCCTGTAACTTTGGTGTTTGAGTCCTTGAGGGTTATTTATTAAACTGTGACCATGTCGAACAGGGCACTATCGCACGGAAACTCCCATTGAAGTCAGCAGGAGTTTCAGCGGCACGAATCACAGTTTAATGTATAAACCCGCTAACCTCCGCCCTTGTCCTCACCTGGAGGAGAGGGGTCCCTGTGCTCCTGAGGCAGCATCTGTTCTGCATGGCTTCTCCTCCTCAGTCCAACTCCCAGCAGTCTTCACAACATACCAGATTCACTGAAGGGTACAGCTACACAGACTTAGGCCGAGTCCATAGAAGGACAGGCCGCGCTGAGCCGTGCGTATGCTCCGCGCTGAGCCCCTCCATCCTCAATAAGGATGCTTGAGAGGGGGCTCACGCGAGCGTCCGCAGGCGTGCTGAGGCACTGGAGTTTTCAGCCGAGCGCCAAGCTGTTTTTCAGCGCGCTGTCGGCTGACAACATCCAATCGGCGCGGAGCTGCGTCAACGTCACGGCGCCGAGACATCAGTGCGTCGCGGGCGATTGGCCCAGCGATGTCACTGCCCCGCCTCCCTCAGTCTCCCCCCGCCTCCGATCGCGCCCGCTGGCTCGCCTGCATGGGCATGAAATCGCACAGACTTCAGCCTCAGCGCGGCTCGGAACTCCTCACCCCTCCATGGCCCGGGCCTTATATGTTACAGCAAGATTATCTATTAGTATGAACCCCTTGTTCCTCACAGCGTAGGTAAACAAGGGGGAATAGTTGGGAGGGGGAGTGGATTGTGTTTTGATGGTAGAACAATTGTAAGGGGTGCAGCAGACTGGATCTGCAAAGTGAAGGTAATGGATGATGTTGGATTGGTATTAGTTAGATAATATAAGAATCCGTGCTGGGAAAACAGATGATAGGGTGATTGTTATAGTGAAATAAAAGGATGACGGGTGTTGGTGGTAGTAATAGGGTAAAAGATGGGGTGCAGTGTTGGAATGGCATTAGTTTGGGACATGCAATGGATAGGACTGGAATCAGTGTTGGTGACAATGAGTGTGGTGTTGGAATGGGAGAGAATGGAGTTGATGTTTAGGATGAAACGGCAGAATCTGGGTGAAGGTTCCACATGTCAAATGTTAACACTACGGAATGGATTTCTCTCAGTTTGGATCAGATTGGGATATTTTTCTCACCAAGCCGAGCGGGGCGTATGTGCTGAAAACTCTACACCAGCTCCTGCCAATGTCCTTCGGACCAGAGGACTTAAAGAAGATGTGAGAGAGAGGATTACGCTTCCAACCTCTGTGATATTTGTTGAATACAAGCTCTAGGCCACACCCGGCATGTCTGTCTCATGTAATCTATACTTGTGTTGTCATTCTATTTACATATACTTGGTTATCATAGCTAGAAGTAACTATGGAACCTGCCGCTCAATATGGCGTGATTGAAACATAATGACAATGCCGGCTTCCATATTCCTTTTCTTCACATACATGGGTAAAAAGGTGGTCCTAATAACTGTTATATACAAAGGGGTCTTTAATGACTCTGAAAGTAAATACTTTACACTCCCTTTTGAAACTGTGTCCAAAAATGACAGTCCCAATGGAGGTAACTTCCTACTCTTATATTTTCCGCAGGCTAACTTACATAAGTGACTTAAGGTGGAGAGGCAGGATCACGTGTGTTCTGGTGTTATATTAGCTGCACAAAGTGCATAGAAGTAACCTGTTAAGCCGTTTCACGGGGTTAACGTGTTAGTGCTAGTTAACCTGTAACAGAGTGGACAATAATTTTCTACAATACAGTACCTATTTCTACTCAACTATGCTCTGTGTACCATTAACCACAATCTCTCTCATCTAATTCTATGATGTCGTCTGCTAGTTTCAGCCATATCGGTCAGTACAATACCACAAAGATCTATTGCTAATAAACACTGTATATAGAGGGGCCAACTTGAAGAATAATCGGGTGTGTCCCAAATAAAGATGTGCAAAATGTTCACCAAGTTTGTGAATCGTGAAATTTGCTTGTTTCTCAAAGATATATATATTTTTTTTTTTTTTTTAAATGAAATTCAGAAAATAGTTTATTGGGCACAAATAGGATGGGAGAGAAAAGAGGGACCCATTATATTATATAAATGCAAAAGACACTGGGTGATGTGCCAACAATTTTTATTTTTATTTTTTTTACTACTGTACTTATAATGGTACAATATACAGTAAAGATGATGAAATATGCAGCAAACAAGTGTAACTGACAATGATAGCTACGGTACAATAAAGAAACCCATCAACTATATAGACATTGAGTCATATAAAAACACTAAGTGTAATGGGTGGAAAAAAGGATACGTGGAATAGGGAGACAAGGTAAGGGAAAATGGGGGGGTGGGGGGGACAGGAGAATAAGGGGGGCAATGTTTTGGGGCTCCTAGCCCCTTCTAGTTCCCTAAGACCAATCTGATGCAGGTACTTCCCTTACCCCTGTAGGAACAGGAACTCCCTAAATGAAAAGCTATAACCAGGCTGTAATAATAGTGGAAGGAGCTAGACGCACTTAGAATAATAATCTCCTAACAGGGTATAATAATACAATTACAGCAAAGGCACCTATCCAAAGCTAGCAACAACACTATCAGCCCAGAATTGGGCAGTTCTAAGTAGCACAACCAAGTCCTAGGACTAATGTTCTAACAGAATAATCCGATCACAAAAATCAAACCAGCTGAGGAAGACGTTGTACAGGGCGCCTCTAGAACTTCAACCTCAGCTGGTTTGATTTTTGTGATTGTATTATTATACCCTGTTGGGAGATTATTATTTTAAGTGTGTCTAGCTACTTCCACTATTATTACAGCCTTGTTATTGCTTTTAATTTAGGGAGTTCCTGTTCCTACAGGGGTAAGGGAAGTACCTGGATCAGATTAGTCTTAGGGAACAGGCCAGAAGAAGGGGCTCGGAACCCCAAAACGTTGCCCCCCTTATTCCCCTACCCCACCCCCATCTCCCCCTCCTCATTTTCCCTTACCTTGTCTCCCTCTTCCACGTATCCTTCTCTGCCCCCCCCCCCCCATTACACTTAATGTGTTTATATGACTCGATATGTCTATATACTTGATGGGTTACTTTATTGTACCGTAGCTATCATTGTCAGTTACAATTGTTTGCTGCATATTTCATCATCTTTGCTGTATATTGTACTATTATCAGTACAGTGGTAAAAAAAAATTCTTTTTGACATATCACTCAGCATCTTTTGCATTTATGTTCTTTATTGAGTGCTGGGAACTCCCCCCATTGTAACTTTGGAGGGAATAAGGGCCCCTCTTCGTTCCCCTGCACCACACCTTCGTTTTTTTTCTGTATACCTCGACCGTGGTGCCGTTAAAACTGTATACTTTTCATTATATTATAGTATGTCAGTAGAAAATGGGGGGGCGGGGGGGGGGGGGGGGAAAGCCAAGATAGTCGGATCCACTCACAAAGTCTTGTTCATTATCAAATGTAACAACAAGGCACAACTTATTCCCTCTACTGTTGGAATAGTCTTTAATTCGATATCATATATATGGGAACGGAAGATAAGAACATGTATAGTGCAACTCATTTATTACACATACTTAATTACTGGTAATACACGCAAGCAGCAATACACTCAAAAGCATGTATGTGGATTTTTTTTTAACTAAGTCACTTGTGTAGTATTAGATAAAACGTCATTTTCTTTTATTCCCTCCTACCTCTTTACGCTCCTTTTTTTTTTTATTGCGTTTGAATGTACTAAACTTCTGTGAGTTGCTATAGCAACTATTTACAAAGGCTCAGCACTAGGCAGCCATAGCACGAACCCGCGGGAAGCAGGGTGTTTGCTGATCGATCACGGGGGAACGGATCGATCGACCGCTCAGGCCATTACATTTCCTTACCGCGAAGCGACTGCGGCATCTGTTTAAAACAAAGCAAAGATAATGCAAACGGTATTGCCACTTCATAAAAGGAAAAGTCCAGCGCTTCTCCGGTAAAGAAGCTCTCGCTCACTCTTCCTCTCAGGAAATGTTGACAATTCCTGCAGCATCTAAGATTTTAGGGTGACCAGACGTCCCGGGTTTTTAAGGAGGAGTCCCGGTGTCCCGACTATCTCTGTAATGTCGCGGTTTTACCAGGAGCAGGGACTGTGCAGCTCAATTACACCTTCTGTCATTAGGGGGCGCTGTGTTGCTCACACAGCTTTGTGTGTGTGTATATTTATATATACTGTACTAGCTGATATACCCGGCGTTTCCCGGGATGTAAATCCGTAATAGGTATTATTATTTATAAATAGTTGAAAAGAAACATGGAAGAAAATGTAATACGATATTGTTGTTTAAAAATGGTTTATTATAAACACACCACAGTACAATGTTTAGTTTGCTGACATAAGTGATGTAAAAATGTGAGGTGTGTGTCCCGCTAGGGTGTGAGTGGGTGTGAGGCATCGGGTGGGTGTTCAGTACGGGTGGCGGGTGGGTAGTTGAGTGCTGGCTGTGGGTGGGAGTCCCGCTAGGGTGTGAACGGGTGTGAGGCGGCGGGTGTCTGGTGAGTGCGTGCAGCGGCTGGTCAGTGATGTCGGTGCGTAGGGGTGTGAGTGTGGCGGGTGGGTGTGAGGCGGGAGGCGCCGGGTGGTGAGTGGGTGCAGCGGCTAGTCAGTGATGTCGGTGCGTAGGGGTGGGAGGCGGCGGGTGTGTGTTGAGTGTGCAGCTGCTTGTGTAGGAAGAGGGCGGAAGCGTGCGCGGGCCCCTGCTAAAGCCGCTCTTTGCGGCTGCAGGGGCTCACTGCCGAGCAGCAGCGCGCCTCAGCACGGGTCAGCGCCTAAGCGCTGACCAGGCCCGAGGCCTTAGCCAACACGCTAACTCCGTGCCAGTCTCTGGGGCTTAGATGGGCTCCCCTTTGCATAGTTTCCCCGTCTCCATAGGAACACATGGAAGGTGGGGTCGTGGCCAATCACAGCGCTGATGCTGCTTGTGGACCAATCACGGCACGAGGATTCGTCTGTGGTGGCCAATCCGGGCTGGGAGTGTGACTGTGCAGTCAAGATGGCCCCCACGGGTGGGATTACAGGAGAGTGGGAACTTCACACCGGGCCAATCGTAACCGCGCCTATGGGGCTCATACCCAGCAATGGTTCCCCTGGCTAGCCGGATATCTCCTGCAGAGATAGGCGCCTCAGTGTCTGCGGCAGACAAAGGCTCTGCGTTCCGGACCAACGTCTCCCAGACATGAGCGCCACCCATCCCCACTCTCCCTTTGTCCCCCGCACTGCACCCCCCACCCCTTTCTCGACTAGCGATAACCATGTTCCCTGGGCGTGCACGCTGGGTAAGTGTATTATTAGCCTAGCACACATAGAGAACAACAGAATACACATTCACAGTCAGAGTACACAGAAATACATTGAATAAAGGTTTCCACATATACATTGTAAAACGCAGGGTTTTGGGCCAGATGAACCACATAAGGGCTGTTATATAGTGTGTGCGGCCGTGCGTGCCTGTGCGAAGGCGCGTGTACGTGCCGCACACATTCGTGTGTGTACTGTGCGCAAGTGTAAGGTACTGTGTGTGTATGTATATGTGTGTGTGTATGTATATATGTGTGTGTGTGTGTGTGTGTGTGTGTGTGTGTGTGTGTGTGTGTGTGTGTGTGTGTGTGTGTGTGTGTGTGTGTGTGTGTGTGTGTGTGTTTAAATGCGTTTTCAAATAAATGAATCCTTTAATAATTTTTTTAATAATATTGTACACACACACATACATACACACACATACATACATACACACATATACACACACATATACACACATAAACTTAGGGCAAGAGCACACATGGCGCTTTGCGGTGCTGCGTGCGCGCGCCTCCGTCTGCTGGGCGATGTGTGAACATCCCCAGCAGACGGAATGATCCGCGGGCGGGGGAGCGGGGGGGCAAGCAAGCGGGGGAGTGGGCGGGCGGGGGAGCGGGCGGGCAAGCAAGCGGGGGAGTGGGCAGGCGGGGGAGCGGGCGGGGGAGCGGGCGGGCGGCGGATAAATAAATAATGTAATAATAAATGTGAGAATAAATAAAATAATAAACCCCGTCCCCCCATCACCCGTCCCCCAGCAATTTCAACAGCCAATCAATGAAAACGTCTGCACATTGATTGGCTGCTGAAACTGACGCTGCGCTGCTGCAGCCGGGAATCACACTTTTGAAAGACTCCAGCTACAGCAGCGGCGACGCCGTGCTTTGCAGCCAATGGTAGTTTCAACAATGAACAGTACCATAGGCCGCCAGGGGTCGGTGACGAACGTGTGCGCGCACGTCGTGTAGCGCTGTGTTTGCTCCAGCCCTTACATTTTCAGCGACGGTAGCGGCGCGATTTCTTTCTTTTTCTCATCTTCCCCCGTCGGTCGGTCCCACGCTCCCTGCGCGCGCGGCACCATTATAGACCGGCTGACTAACCTCCGCCAACTAAAACTGCCGCTCGCACGGCGTAGCACGCACACGCACTATAGAACCGGGGGGATCCTGCGGTTCCATCCAGGTGGGTAGGTGCAATGGCTGGGATTAACCTTTAATATGCTGGCTATTTCCCCTCTAACGTCACATTGCTCTTCACATTGTCTCTGCTTTAGCTCTTCCCTTTCCCTATGAGGACGCAGTGTGACACTGGGTAATAAATTACAGAGATAATCTACATCCTTGTACAAATCCTTCAAGTTCATGTGCAACGGTTGTTAAAAATACTCCTATGGCCCAGACATGCAATGCCCTTTTACAAGCCAGGAGGGGGAGTGGATAAAAGTTGGAGGCGTTGCTGTGTAGCACAGGGAGACACAGCTGCACTTTGAGTTCAGGCGCAGGCAGCAGGCTCAGCATGGCAGGTCTCAGCAGTGTGTGGCGGGCCGGATCTCACGGTTATACCCGGCTGCTGCCCCTCTGGGCCGTGTCCCGGGGAGCTTGCAGCGGCTCCCGTTTAACATGCAGAGAGGACCTGAGTGTGGGCCGGGTCACGCTCCGAGCTTCTCACTCCTCGGCTCGGAGCTCCCTGCCAACTCTGGGACGCAGATCGGGGAAAGTTCAGACTCCTCTCCGGCGCAGCGTCTCAGACATCAGGTTCAACATGCCCCCCAGTGCGGAGAATGTAGCTCGCCCTGCTGGGGTCTGCACCATGATGAGGTTGCCCTTCCAGGAGTCTGCAGAGGGACTAGACGCAGCTTTCATTGGGGTGCCCTTGGACACCGGCACCTCAAACCGCCCCGGAGCAAGGCAAGGAAATAATCTTACATGCACAGTAAAAGCAGCGATGGTAATTATGTAACCATGTTAACAGAGTTGGCTGTATTGATAGAAATAGGCTAAAAAGCAGCGGTACTGTGTCTGATTTTCAGAGACGCTAAGCCTGTGAAAAATTAGAAGAAAATGCATTGGACTTTATTGATCCAAAGAAAATTGAGAGAGAGGGAGAACCATGGGGGTCCTATTTAGTCGCGTGCACATGACTTACAGTATATACCGCCTAAAACACTCTATATCAGGGGTACTCAAACTTTTGGCCCTGCGCCCCCCTGCCTGCTCAGCCCCAGTGCTCACCACCCACCTGGTATCCGCGTCAAAAAAAATTATGCTGCAGGTTCATATGATGTCACGTCACATGACCCTCTGGCATCATTTGACACTGCGTTGCCATGGCGACACGTGGCCCGAAGACATCGGAGAGCAGATAAGGCCTCGTCCAGGGTGGGTAGTGGCGCTCCAGCGGTGCACCCTGCTCGGCCGTGCTTTTCCTGGCCGGCTAGGTGCGCACGCGTCTGGGGGCGCGGCCTCTGTCACTGAGCTGGTTCGCCCTCATTGGGCGAACCGCTCACGTGATGCGCTTGCGAGCGGCAAATTCAGTTTGCTCGCTGAACGCCGAGCAGGCCCGCCTGCTCACAAAGGACACATGCTTTGTCGCAACGTGTCTACCGTGAGCGTACGCACCCGCTCAGCGCCACACTGGACGAGCCCTAAGGCTTCGTTCAGGGTGCCTGCTTCGCGACGTGCGCACGTTCTAAACAAAGTATTTAAAGTAAATATCAGTTGTCAGGGTAGAAGCTAACCCTGTCTCCGAAGTACGGAGTTGACGCTTGCTACAGTTTGCATAAACAACTCAAGTTGTTTTTTCAAGCTGCAGCAGCGACACTGGTACCTCGGCAGCCAATCAAATCATTCAGAGAAATGTAGTGAGAAGAGCAACCCCCATCCCTAACCTCAGGTCTGAGAACCCGCCTCCTGAACGCTTGAAAAGGACTGCTGGGGATGATGTGCACACATCGCCCAGCAGACTGACGCGCGCACAAACGTGTACGCGCGCCCTCCACCTCCTGTCTCTGCCACCCTGAACGAGGCCTAAGTGAGTTACAGATGACTCGCGCGCTCCCCTACATGTCATTTCCATGCTTTAGGCGGAACGCGCAGGACCTCTGCCACGCACGTCCCCACTGCTCTCTGCAACACATGGAGAGATATCTGTGAATACACCTGAGATACCTGGGAAATAAACATCGTTTGAATATGCAAAGTGTATTCAAATGATTGAAATGAGGCATATTTCTCGGGTATCTCAGGTGTGGTCGCGGCTTACTCTCCCGTGTTGTATAGAGGGGGGTTTAGTTAGGCGTATAAGTCACTGGCTACGCTATTAAATGGAGTTCTCCATCTCACCACACTTTGTTTTTTTCGTTTGAGCGGGACGTGGTGTAGGTGAGGAGCGGGTGAGTACGTTTGCACGTCTCTTGGATTGGGGAAATAGATGGAGGGTTATCGGTTGCAGAACAAGTTACAAAAACAGGTAAATATTGGACTTTCCTCAACGTTCCTGCAAATTGACCAAGCTTTAATAAAAACGGGGAATTCTGCTGAAACGGCCCATTTGCTTGAAACTATTTGCTACAAATACCACTAATAGGGCAGAGATGCAGACACGCCATTATTAGCGAGCTGGAACGCGGGGATATTGTGCAGGATACTGCTAGCAAGTGATGAATCTGACTGAGTCAAGTGATTTATTATACGGACTGACTTTAAATAGCACAGTGAGGACAGGGATCTTGCTGACTGACTGTATAGGCGGGCCAGGGGGGCCCAGACTATTTGCTGACTCCGGAAGGTCAGGATTCCCCTATGCCTGAGCTGAAGCACTGTATATAGGAGTAATACATACTGCACATATACCCTTAGGATGTGTAAGGGTACTAGGGAAGGGTACCCCCAGGCACATGTTACTGTGTCTGAACTGATTCTACAGTAGCTCAGGGTTGGCCCAACTCCAGTCCTCAAGGCCCACCAACAGGTCTGGTTTTCAGGATATCCCTGCTTCAGCACAGATGGCTTAGTCATAATAATTGGTCAACCCTGCTCTAGCCCTTACCGTGTATGCTCATATTTGCTTAAATTTGGCAAAAAAACGTAAACATTTGCTGCGAAATGGTGAAGAATATGTGATTTGTTTATAGATTTGCTATCCCATATAGATTTGCTATACTGTTATGGTTTTCAGGTAGGTTTTTTTGGACCTAAATTGCAATGCGATTAAACATATCTTCAGTTAGGAAATAGTTCGGAATGGTAGAAAATGTGTTTTATGACGGAAAGGCTTCATATTAGTGGAAATGCAGAATATTCTGCCACATGTCACCACTACACCCGCTCCCATGCTAAAGTCTGCTCCTGGTTTCCGAGATCCTCTTTATATTAAAGCTCAGATGAGACCTTTGGCCAAATAATCTAAATTGCATTTGCACTAAATTGCCCTGGCAGGTTCTCAGATGAATGTTTCTGTATCAGTAACTTGTGTTGTATTTCCACTCTTTAAAATAAACAGCTTTCTGTGACCGACGGCTAAAACTAACTCTGCTAACAAATAACCGGTTTTGCCCGTTTTATAATGCAAGTTTTTTTTCTTAATAAAGTAACGTTGAAAAGTACATACTCTCCATATAACCACCCACCCACTTTGTGAGCCAATCAGCAGTCAGGTGCATTAGGGTGGTAGGAGAGTAAATCTGACAAGCTCCACCTTTTTGGGGGGGGAGGGGAAAAAGTGTTTTTTCTTTCCAGCTACTACTGAAATTAGGGGGTTGCCTTATGCAAATTCGGTAATATCTTTAAAAAATATTAATTGTTCCTAAAACACCAACAAATCCTCATTTTTATTTCATTTTTTCACACCGTTATGTAGTACAGTATACAGTTTATTTATAACATTAAAGAACAAGTTTGATAAGGAACATTGTGTGTGCCAACACTGCTTTTAACAAGAGTTGCAGTTAGTGCAGTTAGTGGTTAGAATTGCTTGATATCGTATGTAATACCAGTTTTGGGGTAATTGTCGGTTTCCATAGCATTGAACACATGTTAACACATTAATCAACCCCACACTGATGAGACCCATCAAGGTCGAAACAGCTGTCTGTGGGTGCCTTGGCTCTTTGGCTTAGATCAAGGCGATATGAATGCTCCTCTCGGCCTGCACAGCTATGACCAAATGCAGTACCATCCTATCTGGGGCTTCAGTAGGAAAGGTCTGTGGCAAGCATTTGGCCCTCTAGCTCGTTGAGAGGTGGTATCCAGGCCCCGGACCACAGAACCCCTGAGCCTTCGGGCTAAGGGGGGATGGCATTCGAACAACCAGCCCTTCGGGGCTGGGGTGCACCCGCACAACCCTCGAAAGAGGGGAGATGATGTGAACTCCCTTGCGGGCCTCGGGCCAGAGGGAGGAAGAGACGGATGTCCTGAATCCTAACGGAGGAAGGCATCAATGTCCCTGGAGACCTAGGCTTACGGGCTGAAACCTTCAGGGAAACTGTGTTCTGAGGGCGGGTCTGACTTCGGTTGGACAGTCCAAAGGCATGCTCCCGAACCACTGAAGTGGTTTGGGACCCGATGAGCGAGAGGGTGCAACCCTCTCGGGAGGAAAAAAAAAAAAAAACATGTTAACACATTAAATTCTGTTCTTTCTTTAGGTACATTTTCTGCCATTGTTTCAATTGACGGATTCTGCCATCACTTATTGCAGCCTGACAATATTCACACATTTATAAAAAATGTCACACGCAAAACTTTCTCCAGAATTATTAAGAAAAATCACATTATATTCAAACACCTACTAAATACAGATTCTAGACAGTGTTTTTACTGGGAACCAGAAAGGCAGTGAAAGTTTTAAATCTCCCTCCAGGGGAAACAAAATGGCTGTCAAATCTCAAGTCAATAGGAAGCCGCAACATGATCAGTTGCAGCTTCCTATTGGACAGCAATTTAAATCTCCTTTGAAATACCAGGAAGTAATACTGGTAGCTGCACCGGCCAATATCCAGGGAACCAACGGGCCCCCGCAGCTGAAAATAGTGATGTTCAGTGTTCACCCCCCTGTTTCCATCCTGTAAATGGGGGGTAGTTAGAGAAGATTGCAGCTTTAACTTTGTGGAGCAAACTGACTCCTTTACAAAGCCGTTATAACTGCAATGCATATAGTCGATGCTTAGCTATGTAACCCTCCCTGCCAGGCTCGTAGAGAGTTTACATAAGTGTCGGTGTTAGGGCTGCTCAGGGTGCATTATATTATTCAGGGTGCAGGCTGGGTGCTGGTAAGCAATGATGGAAACTGTATTCATTCAAACAGCAGCTTTATTGTCTTGTAGGCACAGTCTCACATTTAATATACAGCGATCATCTTGTATTTACAATTGAGTTTCCTAGGCCTGTGCTGTTTGCGCTGCTTCCTTAGCTGCCCCCATCTCGGCCTGCTAGGAAGGTGCTGAGGCTTTATATCTAGTATGCTACCTATTCAGTCTCTCTGCTCTACAGCGCTAGTAGCGCTCCATACCCACGGGGCCCCTGATGGGCCTAGCACTACTCCTTCTGTAATCCGCCTCCTTATTTCAGGGCAGATTGCCCCCCCTCTGTGCATAGTCTGTCTCTCTCTCTATATCTTGGGAGTCATTCCAGACCATCTAGATAAACAGGATACTTTCCCTAACTGAAAAACATTAAAGGGAATGCTAAACCTATACTATACTGTACTTAGGGACTTGCATAACTATTCACAGTGAGAGCCCTCTTCTTCCACTCCTCCTGGGATCTGAATTCAAGAAAGTTTCCCCTTCCATGCATAGCCTAGTATGATGTCACTGTATCCAGGCAGAAGGGGGTAGGGTTTAACTACTGCTTAGTCACACCACCACCATGTGATGAGGAAGGGGCGTTACCCTGTGTGAGCCCACACGACACAGTTAACCCCTATCGGCTCTAGTAATCCAAATTTGGGTTACAGCTTTATAACATAACTATATATACAACATTCATCTAACAGCACAAGTGTAAAAAATAATCTCGGTGAACCATTTTCTTGACCTGGATACAAGAAACAAACATTTTGTTGCATGAAACATTGATTTTTGATAACCTGAAATGGTTAATCTTTAATTATTTATTGAGAATCAATTTCGTGCTTATAGATGTTTTTTTTTATTGTGTTTATACACTTCTATGTAATTTTGTATGGTGAACACATCTGAACTTTTCTTGGTGAGACAGAAAAAAATATATATATATTCCTGGCATGTCCTGTCTAAATGAAAGTCTATGGCATGACTGCCAGTGCTATCCAGAACACCGGTACGGCAGCTGTTCTCTTGAAAACCCATTCTGACTCCGATGATTCATTTGCTAGGTTCGGACCACGACATATAAGGGCAGAGTCATCGATGGTCCGGCGGCATAACAGCAGCACGGGAGCCGCCCCGTTCCACTCCATCATGGTGGCTGACATCGGCGACGTCAACGTGAATTTGTACAATCTGGAGGACAGCTGCCGGAGGATCAGAGAGGCCTACCAGAAAATAATGGCCGCTGGATGTGTTCCATTGACTCTGGGTAATATACCAATACACGTGGCCATGCATAGATTAGAAGAGTGTTTGATGGCTGAGAGTGTAGTAACAGACACTTTAATCTGCAATCACATCTACATATCATATTTTTTTTTATTTGGTTACAGGATTTGAACCGGTGGTCCTTCGGTACACGCAATCCTTAGCTCCTGGGACCCCCTGGTTTTCCAGATACGTACCGGTGTAGTTACTGGTGTTAAAGCTCCCTCCAGGAAAATCAATATGGCTGCCAACTCTTGCGGGTAAGCCACGTCATCCATTGTTTGTGGCTTCCTATTGGGTGGCCGTTTAAATGTCCAGGAAGAACACTGGTAACTATCTTGGAACCGGGGGGGTCTTCCGGAGCTAATGCTAGCGCGCAAGGATCGCGGCTTAAACGCCTGTACTCCTGGTTGTCCCTTTTTTAAAATGTAGCCTTAAATTGTTAGCACATTAAAGAACCCATGCACAAATAACATAACCGACGGGGTAAGCTGGTAGTCAATTTGGGTTTGTTATGTCATTTATGTCACATAGAGGGTCAAAAAGTGTTTACAGTGAATGCCTCACCAATGTATGTATGTTTTTAGTTATATAGCGCTAACACAGTGCTTTATAAAAGAGACAATACAACAGGCCGTCAAACTCAGAATAGGTTAAATACGACTGCAAGACTCGGGCCGCATCATCACAGGGCGGGAGGAAAAAAAGGAATGTAGTCTACAGCGTAACTGACTCGCATAGTCCTTATAACCACCTCTCTCCCCCCCCCTCCAGTCTCTCATCTCTGTCCCCCACCCCCCCTCCAGTGTCTCATCTCTGTCCCCTCTCTCTCCCCCCTCACTTTTCTCTCCCCCCTCACCCCTCACCCCTCTATCTCCCTCACCCTTCTCTCCCCTCGCCTCTTTTCCCTTCTCCCTGTTTATCCTCACCTCTCTATCTCCCTTCATCCCCCCCCTCACCTCTCTCTCTCTTCCCCCCTCACTATCCCCCCCACTCTCTCCCCCCCTTACCCCTCTCTCCCTGCATCCCCCCTCTCCCTCTCTCCCCCCCTACCTCTCTCCTTCCCTACCTCTCTCCTCCCCCCTTTCTCCTCACCCCCCTCCTCTCTCCTCACCTCTCTCTTGGCCAAATAACTCCCTCCTTTCCTACTACCCTCTGAGCTAAACAACTTACTCCCTACCTGCCAACCTCCGGGCCGCATGACAAAGATTATTGGTCCGCATGTTTGACAGGACTGCAATACAATATGGGGAATTATAATACAAATGAGTGCAACTATCATTAATTTAGATCAGGAAATCCATGCCCATGAGACCTTCCAATCTATCCCTTCCAGCCCATGTTATAGCATATAGTGTGTCAGCACGCTCGCAATAACTTAGTTTTAGGACACCCCCTGGTTGCTGTTGAGGCATCTATACCATTTGATGCCCGAATGGGATTGTGCATTAAATGTGCAATGTGTTGCAGACACCTCCTAGCAGCAACAGAGTTCAAGATTAAAAATGAAAGAGGGATGTTATCTGAAGTCTGGACTCTGCTTTTACAAGGGATCTGGGGGTTGATATCCACAGCACAACAGAGAAAGCAGGCTGTGAATGTTCAGGTTTAACGTTAATATAATATTTATATTTGCATGAATATTCTCCTCTCCTGTGCAGGTGGTGATCATACAATCACGTATCCCATTCTTCAGGCAGTTGCTGAAAAGTAAGTCACTGGGCATTGTGCACTAAAAGGTCACCCAACTCCAGTGTGCACAGAAAGTGACTTCTCTGTCTGTGCTAAGCATGAGTCTCATCCCCGTGCACATAATCAGCAATGTTTTTGTAGGGATACGTGTGCAGAAACCACAGTCAATGCTGCAGCTTTAAATAAAGACATACAGTATGGTAGGAAAGACATTTACCCGCTTCTAGTTAGTATTCCCACCATGTTACTAATACATTCATAATCACTTTATTTCCTTTATTATTTCCTGGTCAGGCACATAGTTCCCGAGTTCCTATACTCAATTGGTGAGATTACAGAGCAATGCACATATGACCCAATCATTTTGCCCAAGCCACCTGTCCTCAAGCCCGGGGTATCCTTAAAACCTGCCCTGGGTGTTGTCCTTGAGGACTGGCGTTGGGAGCCTCTGCTCTAGATGAACACCTCTCTGTATTGGTTCCAGGCATGGTCCTGTGGGCTTGGTACATGTGGATGCTCACACTGACACCGGAGACACGGCGCTGGGAGAGAAGATCTATCACGGAACGCCGTTCCGACGCTGCGTGGAGGAGGGACTCCTGGACTGTACGCGGGTTGTGCAAATCGGGATCCGAGGCTCCTCCTACAGTCCTGACCCTTATAAATACTGCCGGGACCAGGTAACCAGCCTGCCAGGCAAAGAACAATTGGAAGGCTGAATGCCTGTAACTGTGGTACGGGGGAGGAGCAATTCCAGCCCAGGCTGCTTCATTACTAGCTGAGCTGGCCTTCAAATGTCAGCATTTCCCAGCCTCCTCTGTTAGCTGCAAACTCAGAATCTCTCCTCCTTTCCTCTCCTCCGCCTCTCCTTATATATTCTCCTCCTCAGTAGGGGCCACTTGCCCTCTGCCCTCCACAGTCCACGTTAGGTTAGCAAAGCTAAAGTCTTACCTGTATATCCACCCCCCTGTTTTGTATATATGTTGTTCAGATGGTAATAATGCATTGCTTCGATTCACCACCACAGTCTCAGATAGCCGTGCAGTGATGGGGTAGCCAGGTGTCCAGTATTGTACCGGACTGTCCTGTATTTGCACACTCTCTGTCCAGTAAAAAATTAGAGGTTATACTGGACATGTAGGTGTATACCGGTATTACCTCTCTGGACATGTATATGTCCGGTATATTACCTCTCTGGACATAGTGACCTGACCGGTTTGGGGGGCTGCGGGATTTCCCAGAGCAGGGCTGTTGCTAGGGGGCTGGCCAGCTTCCTCCATCCTGATTGGCTACATTAGCCAGCAGCAGCCAATCAGGAGCAGGCAGCAGGAGCCTGAGGCCAAGGAGAGGAGGAAACAGCACGGAGCGGAGAGTGGTGTGTGTGTGTGTGTGTGTATATATATATATATATACTTCACTTTGCTGTGGAGGGTTTTTGTCACTTTTTTTACTCACCATAACCAAACTAAGTATGGTAAACCCCATCCTTTAGCTTCTTTGCATACCCAGTTAACCAACCCCACACTGATGTGACCCATTAAGGTCGAAACAGCTGTCTGTGGGTGGGTTTTCTGGGTATGCACCTTAACCCTGGCTGTGCTCAAAGCTGTGACCATGCAGCAAGCTTAAGCCTATAGGGAACCATGTTAAAAATGGTTTTTGAAGCAAAAAGTGGCACTGTGTGCTCATTTGCATGTCATTTCCCAGAATCCCTTGCTGCAGTGGAAGTGCTGTCTGCTGGGTGATAATGGTGAAAGGCGGGGTTGCAGACCTGCCTAAGACATGCAGATGAGCATACAGTTGTATTTACATTTATATATATGTATGTATATATATATATATGTATATATATATATATATCTATATATATATATATATATATATCTATATAATTAAAAATCTTGTTTGAGAGTGTCTGGAGACCATTTCAGTGGTCTGTCGGTCCGCCCGCCCTCCACGGCTCTCATTGGCTGGTCTACTTGAAGCCACTGTTCCACTCACACCAGTGTGGACTGCTCACACCCCAGAGCTTCCTCATACTGTGAGATTTGGGAGACTACCCTGTGGATTACATCCAGAACACACACACACCAATCCCCCCCCCCCCCCTCCCTGGAGACGCTGACGAGACGATCACCAGGACACCAAAAGTAAGTACAACACTCACCCCCCCACTATCACCCCTCTGGCCCTCCTCAACGGCTGGCCGCCCTTGATCACCCACCCTCTCACCCCTCCGTCCTTCCCGGAGCTGTCCCGCAACAACGGAACCACTCCCTATCACCACTACGGCCCCTTTGCTACGCTCTTACCCCACGCGGCACTTTCCGCCCCGTGTCCTCTAAAACGAGCACGATCCACCCCCCCCCCAACAACACCCTCTATGAGCACACTTACCCCACAACTCCACCGCCACACTGCAACAACGCTAACACCACCCCCCCTGCCACCACTCCGCGGGACCTCACAAACAGCCCGCTCACCACCACCACCCCTGGCAACACTATGCCCCCACGCACTTACCCCACACCGCCAACGCCGGACCGCAAACACGACGTTAACACCCCCCCCCCCCCTCACCACTCCGGCCGCTGCCGCCGCGGGACACACAGAACAGGTCGCACCCCCTGTCCCTCCCTGCCCTTCCCTTTGCCCCCCCTGCCCTTCCCTTTGCCCCCCCTGCCCTTCCCTTTGCCCCCCCCTGCCCTTCCCTTTGCCCCCCCCTGCCCTTCCCTTTGCCCCCCCTGCCATTCCCTGCCCTTCCCTGCCCTCTGACCCACACCCTTGTTTAATATATCATGCACCCTGTATTAAAGCAGCACGACCCCTCTTATTGTACCAGAGGGTCTCCCGTTGGTTTCAGCTCGAGACCCCCAGATACATACTAGTTAAAGTAGCGCCATAACTTGCTGATTTTTAAATCCCCCTACGTCACGAGGGCCAATGGGAAACCTCGACTGATGACGTCGCAGCTTCCTATTGGCCTGTGTAATGCGGGACATTTAAACCCCCATTTTGTTTCCCCGGGAGGGGGGGGGGATGAAACATGCTACTTTTACCGGTAATTATCTTGGCGCTGAAAAAAAGCACGTTTCCCATCCCGGTAAGAAAGGTGGGGTTCGAAAACACAAAGGGTGGGGGGAGTTGGTGCTTTAACATGACTGCCTTCCCATTCAGAGGCCAGTGTGTAATACACGGGTGCGCCTCTCCAGTCCTCAAGGGCCACCAGCAGGTCAGGTTTTCAGGATACCCCTGCTTCAGCACAGGAGGCTGAATCAGTGGCTCAGTTGAAGACTGCTGCTGATTGAGCCACCTGTGCTGAAGCAGGGATATCCTGAAAAGCTGACCTGTCGGTGGCCCTTGGGGACTGGAGTGGCCCACCCCTGGTGTAATAGGTACTCGCCTTGCTTCCTTAATGCTTTCCGACCCCCCGCGGTATCGTGCAGGGTTTCCGCATGGTGCTCGCTGACGATGTCTGGTTTAAATCACTGGTCCCGCTGATGGCAGAAGTGAGGCAGCAAATGGGAGAGAAACCAGTCTACATCAGCTTTGACATCGATGGACTGGACCCGTCCTTCGCTCCTGGGACTGGCACGCCAGAGATCGCCGGCCTCACCCCCAGCCAGGTAAAAGAGTATCCTTATTTTACAATGCACCCGTCTGTTGTACAGCATCTTACAAAAGGCACAATAAGGAATAACACGGTGTAACACAGGGGTGCGAGAGTTAGGACACTCACAACAGATGAGGGGAATTTAAAAGGCAAAATAGTCCAAACATGTCCTCATTTGTCCGTTGACCTTCTAATTTAACGATAACACATGTATCTGTTCTTAGGCTCTGGAGATAATCCGTGGCTGTGCGGGTCTCAATGTCGTGGGCTGTGACCTTGTGGAAGTGGCGCCAATATATGATCTCTCCGGTGAGTGCCCGGAAAGTGAGGTCAGCACATGGGGGCAGGTAACTGTGGGCAGGGTGATGGGTCTCGGTCCCAGCACGGTGACATGGTGGGCTTAATCTGCTCTGCGCGCATGGATCCATATCATTTATTTATACAATGTGTTACCAGGAAGTAATACACTGAGAGTTACCTCCTGTTTCCAAGTATGTCCTGGCCATAGAGTTATAATGACAAATAATACATGGTTACAAATACAGTTACATTAATAAACAAGTTTATACATTATGTAGTAACTCGCCTGGCTCCAGAGTACAAACTCAGCCAGTGCTGGAGCCGAAATCTTCCCCAGCTAGGGGAAGACGGCTTTGCAGCATATTGAAAAGGGGCAATCTATATATATAAAATCGAATGGTTAGTGCTATCTGTGGTGAATCTGATTGGTCCTCAGCCTCTGGCCAATCAGATTGTGGGTCTGACGTCACCCAACTGCCACTGTGTTCCCCCTCGGCAACACACACACACCCCCCCCCCCCCCATCACACTCGCCTCCCTCACTCCCCGGCTGCGCTCCAACTCACCTCCCTCACTCTCCGGCGGCGCTCCAACTCACCTCCTTCACTCCCCGGCTGCGCTCCAACTCACCTCCCTCCCTGGCAGCGCTCCAACTCACCTCCCCTCCAACTCACCTCCCTCACTCCCCGGCGGCGCTCCAACTCACCTCCCTCCCCGGCGGCGCTTCAACTCACCTCCCTCAACGGTGGCGCTCCAACTCACCTCCCCTCCAACTCCCCTCCCTCCCTCCAACTCCCCTCCCTCCACCTCACCTCCCTCCCCGGCGGTGCTCCACTCACATCACCTCCCTCCCTCCAACTCACCTCCCTCCCCGGCGGCGCTCCACTCACATCACCTCCCCGGCGGCGCTCCACTCACATCACCTCCCCGGCGGCGCTCCACTCACATCACCTCCCCGGCGGCGCTCCACTCACATCACCTCCCCGGCGGCGCTTCACTCACATCACCTCCCCGGCGGCGCTCCACTCACATCACCTCCCTCCCTCCAACTCACATCACCTCCCCGGCGGCGCTCCACTCACATCACCTCCCTCCCTCCAACTCACATCACCTCCCCGGTGGCGCTCCACTCACATCACCTCCCCGGCGGGGGAACAGGCAGACTGCAGCTGCTACCCCCTTCCTCCCTCGTGGCGCCAAGTGCCTAAGATGGCGGCGCCCGGAAGTAGAGGTAAGGTGGTGGTGTGAGCGTCCGTCCCCCTTCTGCCCCCCTTCTGCCCGATCACGGTGGCTGCCTCCCTGCCACTGGGCGCCGCCACTGCTCCCTTCACCTCACAGACCTCAGGGGCGCCACAGCCGCACCACCCTCTCCCGCCTCCTTACCGCCTGATACACACCTCGGCTCGCCCTTAACATACTGGCGGGGGAGCAGAGCAGTGGCGGCCCGCAGCGGGGCTGACTGTCCTCACTTCACCCACCCAGTCACTAACTCACTCACCCAGTCACTAACTCACCCACCCAGTCACTAACTCACCCACCCAGTCACTAACTCACCCACCCACCCACCCACTAACTCACCCACCCAGTCACTAACTCACCCACCCAGTCACTAACTCACCCAGTCACTCACCCACCCAGTCACTCACCCACCCACCCAGACACTAACTCACTCACACACCCAAGTCACTAACTCACTCACCCACCCAGTCACTAACTCACCCAGTCACTCACTACTCACCCACCCAGTCACTAACTCACTCACCCACCCAGTCACTAACTCACCCGCCCAGTCACTAACTCACTCAACCACCCACCCAGTCACTAACTCACCCACTAACTCACCCACCCACCCAGTCACTAACTCACCCACCCAGTCACTAACTCACCAACCCAGTCACTAACTCACCCACCCAGTCACTAACTCACCCACCCAGTCACTAACTCACCCACCCAGTCACTAACTCACCCACCCAGTCACTAACTCTCCCACCCAGTCACTAACTCACCACCCACCCAGTCACTAACCCACCCACCCAGTCAATAACTCACCCACCCACCCAGTCAATAACTCACCCACCCACCCAGTCAATAACTCACCCACCCACTAACTCACCCACCCACCCAGTCACTAACTCACCCACCCAGTCACTAACTCACCCACCCAGTCACTAACTCACCCACCCACCCAGTCACTAACTCACCCACCCAGTCACTAACTCACCCAGTCACTCACCCACCCACCCAGTCACTAACTCACTCACACACCCAAGTCACTAACTCACTCACCCACCCAAGTCACTAACTCACCCATCCACCCACCCAAGTCACTAACTCACCCACCCACCCAGTCACTAACTCACTCAACCACCCACCCAGTCACTAACTCACCCACCCACTAACTCACTCACCCACCCAGTCACTAACTCACCCAGTCACTCACTACTCACCCACCCAGTCACTAACTCACTCACCCACCCAGTTACTAACTCACCCGCCCAGTCACTAACTCACTCAACCATCCACCCAGTCACTAACTCACTCAACCACCCACCCAGTCACTAACTCACCCACCCACCCAGTCACTAACTCACCCACCCACCCAGTCACTAACTCAACCCACCCAGTCACTAACTCACCACCCACCCAGTCACTAACTCATTCCCCCAAACACTAACTCACCCACCCACCCAGTCAATAACTCACCCACCCACTAACTCACCCACCCAGTCACTAACTCAACCACCCAGTCACTAACTCACCCAACCACCCACCCACCCAGTCACTAACTCACCCACCCACCCACTAACTCACCCACCCACTAACTCACCCACCCACCCAGTCACTAACTCAGTCACCCACCCAGTCACTAACTCACTCACCCAGTCACTAACTCACTCACCCACCCACTAACTCAGTCACAAACTCAGCCACCCACCCAGTCACTAACTCACCCACCCAGTCACTAACTCACTCACCCAGTCACCCACCCACCCAGTCACTAACTCACTCACCCACTCACTCACCCATCCAGTCACTAACTCACCCACTAACTCACTCACCCACTAACTCACTCACCCACCCAGTCACTAACTCACCCAGCCACCCAGTCACTAGCTGAGAGACCCCGCTCACTAACTCACTTACCTGCCCTCACTAACTCACCCGCTCGCTCACCCGCTCACTCACCCGCCCACTCACTAACTGACTAACTCACCTGCCCAGTCACTAACTCACCCACCCAGTCACTAACTCACCCACCCACCCACAGAGAGAGGGTAATGGGGAGCAGAGATAGGGGGTGAGTGGACAGAGAGGGGGAGCGGGACCATTCAATCCCGGGCAACGCCGGGTATATCAGCTAGTTTAAAATAAAATAGGTCACCATAATGACCCACTCCCCTTTATTTATCCCCCATTAAACCTGTAACTGCTGAAAAAAAGGTATACTTCTGTACCTGAAAGTCTCCTTACCCCTGTGCAAGTCAGGGAAGGGATCGCCCCGTTTGCTTACAAAGTAGATTCCATAGCTCCAAATAACTCTGCCCCCTGTCCTCATTAGGGTTGCCAGGTGGCTTCTCCAAAAATACTGCACACAATGGTAAAAGGTGCGACGCACTCTGCTCCATGCTGTTTCCTCCTCTCCTTGGCCCCACCCCAGGCTTCTGACATTTCCTCCTGATTGGCTGCATTACCCAGCAGCAGCCAATCAGGATGGAGGAAGTTGCCCAGCCCCCAAGCAACAGCCCTGCTTCGGGAAATCCCGCGGCCTCCCCAAGCTGGTCAGGTCACTATCTCCAAAGAGGTAATACCCGTATACACATACATGTCCAGTATTACATCTCATTATTTTACTGGACAGACTGTCCAAATGCAGGACAGTCCAGTTCAATACTGGACACTTGGCAACCCTAGCATGGAGAATCCCCTTTTTACACAAGGACCCCTTGCTCAATAGGCTGGAAATGCATTATGGCTGCATATCACTAGACTGGAGATTAACACTTTAACAAAGCAATAAAGGCTTCACGGTATATTGGATAAAGGCCACTATGTTCCTGGTCCCTGGGGACTCCTTGTAGAACCAGACGTCATGCTGTAAGCACATTGCATTCTGAGTTCTCCTTATGATTAAATCTCTCTGCATTCCCAGGTAACACCGCGCTGACTGCGGCAAACCTCCTGTTTGAAATGCTTTGCACCCTGCCAGGTGTGGAATCCGTTTAACCCTGTCACGGCCGGTCCTGCGTCGTGGTGGAGAACAACTTCTTCAAAGGACCCTTACCTCTGTGGCCACACAGCCCTGCTGCATTTTGGGGAATGCGGAGAAATAGTTACCGTCGATGCTATTCCAGCACCTCTTTAATACGCCGTGAAGCCGCGTCCCAGGGTGGAGAAGAGATCAGCTCCATTTCATTGATTGGGCCACAAATGTTCTCCAGCATAGGGAAGTGACTTCAGAGCATATTGATTAAGGGCCTAAAACAGGGGTGGCCAACTCCAGGTCTTGAGGGCCACCAATAGGTCAGGTTTGCATGATATCCCTGCTTCAGCACAGGTGGCTCAGTCCAAGACAGTCAAGTCTTTGAGCCACCTGTGCTGAAGCTGGGATATCCTGAAAATATGACCTGTTGGTGGCCCTTGAGGACTGGAAATCGCTTCCCTCCCACCCCCCCCCCCCCACCCCAAGCCTAAATGTGCAGCCCCAATCAATCACTCAAAATGTTGTTTTCCATTAGGTATTCCTGAATATTATCCCGTATTAAACCTTCAAGTAGTTTCCCTACTATTGAGGTCAGGCGTACAGGTCTGTAATTCCCCGGGGGTGATCTAGCTCCCTTTTTAAATATAGGCACCACATCTGCTTTACGCCAATCTTGTGGTACTGAGCCTGATCTGTGGTACTGCTGGTTCCCCTGGCTAGCCGGATATCTCCTGCAGAGATAGGCGCCTCAGTGTCTGCGGCAGGCAAAGGCTCTGGTTCCGGACCAACGTCTCCCAGACATGAGCGCCACCCATCCCCACTCTCCCTTTGTCCCCCGCACTGCACCCCCCACCCCTTTCTCGACTAGCGATAACCATGTCCCCTTGGCGTGCACGCTGGGTAACTGTATTATTAGCCTAGCACACATAGAGAACAACAGAATACACTTTCACAGTTACAGAAATACATTGAATAAAGGTTTCCACATATACATTGTAAAACGCAGGGTTTTGGGCCAGATGAACCACATAAGGGCTGTTATATACTGTGTGCGGCCGTGCGCACGTGCGTGCGTGTGCGAAGGCGCGTGTATGTGCCGCACAGATTTTGTGCGTGTACTGTGCGCAAGTGTAAGGTAGTGTGTGTGTGTGTGTGTGTGTGTGTGTGTGTGTGTGTGTGTGTGTGTGTGTGTGTGTGTGTGTGTGTGTGTGTGTGTTTAAATGCATTTTCAAATAAATGAATCCTTTAATAATTTTTTTAATAATATTGTACACACACCCACACATACATACACACATACATACATACATACATACATATATACACACACACATACATACACACACACACACACATACATATATACACACACACATATACATACACCCACCCACACATACATACACCCACACATACATACATACACACACCCACACATACATACATACATACACACACCCACACATACATACATACACACACACATACACACCCACACATACATACATACACACACCCACACACACATACATACACACACACACACCCACACACACATACATACACACACACACACACATACATACATACACACACCCACACATACATACATACACACACCCACACATACATACATACACACACACACATACATACATACATACATACACACCCACACATACATACATACACACACCCACACATACATACATACACACACCCACACATACATACACACACCCACACATACATACATACATACACACACACACACATACATACATACATATACTGTATACACACACATACATATATACATACACACATATACACCCACACATACATACACACACACATATATACACATATATACACACACACCCACACACACACATATACACACATAAACTTAGGGCAAGAGCACACATGGTGCTTTGCGGCGCGTCTGCTGGGCGATGTGTGAACATCCCCAGCAGACGGAATGATCCGCGGGGGCGGGGGGGGCGGGGGGGGCGGGGGAGCGGGCGACGGATAAATAAATAATGTAATAATAAATATGTGAAAATAAATAAAATAATAAACCACGTCCCCCCCATCACCTGTCCCCCAGCAATTTCAACAGCCAATCAATGAAAACGTCTGCACATTGATTGGCTGCTGAAGCTGACGCTGCGCTGCTGCAGCGGGGAATCACACTTTTGAAAGACTCCAGCTACAGCGGCGGCGACGCCGTGCTGCGCAGCCAGTGGTAGTTTCAACAATGAACAGTACCATAGGCCACAAGGGGTCGGTGACGAACGCGTGCGCGCACGAAAGCACGCGCACGTGGTGTAGCGCTGTGTTTGCTCCAGCCCTTACATTTTCAACGGCGGCAGCAACGCAATTTCTTTCTTTTTCTCATTTTCCCCCCGTCGGCCGGTCCCACGCTCCCTGCCGTGCGCGCGCGGCACCATTATAGACCGGCTGACTAACCTCCGCCAACTAAAACTGCGGCGCGCGCGGCGTAGCACGCACACGCACTATAGAACCGGGGGGATCCTGCGGTTCCATGCAGGCGAATAGGTGCAATGGCTGGGATTAACCTTTAATATGCTGGCTATTTCCCCCCTAACTTCACATTGTGTCTGCTTTAGCTCTTCCCTTTCCCTATGAGGACGCAGTGGGATACTGGGTAATAATTTACAGAGATAATCTACATCCTTGTACAAATCCTTCAAGTTCATGTGCAACGTTGTTACAAATCCACCCACGGCCCAGACATGCAATGCCCTTTTACAAGCCAGGAGGAGTGGATAAAAGTTGGAGGCGTTGCTGTGTAGCACAGGGAGACACAGCTGCACTTTGAGTTCAGGCGCAGGCAGCAGGCTCAGCATGGCAGGTCTCAGCAGTGTGTGGCGGGCCGGATCTCACGGTTATACCCGGCTGCTGCCCCTCTGGGCCGTGTCCCGGGGAGCTTGCAGCGGCTCCCGTTTAACATGCAGAGAGGACCTGAGTGTGGGCCGGGTCACGCTACGAGCTTCTCACTCCCCGGCTCGGAGCTCCCTGCCAACTCTCGGACGCAGATCGGGGAAAGTTCAGACTCCTCTCCGGCGCAGCGTCTCAGACATCAGGTTCAACATGCCCCCCAGTGAGGAGAATGTAGCTTGCCCTGCTGGGGTCTGCACCATGATGAGTTTGCCCTTCCAGGAGTCTGCAGAGGGACTAGACGCAGCTTTCATTGGGGTGCCCTTGGACACCGGCACCTCAAACCGCCCCGGAGCAAGGCAAGGAAATAATCTTACATGCACAGTAAAAGCAGTGATGGTAATTACGTAACCATGTTAACAGAGTTGGCTGTATTGGTAGAAATAGGCTAAAAAGCAGCGGTTCTGTGTCTGATTTTCAGAGACGCTAAGCCTGCGCCCCCTGCCTGCTCAGCTGAGGTGCTCACCCCCCCACCCACCTGGTATCCGCGTCAAAAAAATGATGCTGCAGGTTCATATGATGTCACGTCACATGACCCTCTGGCATCATTTGACACTGCGTTGCCATGGCGACACGTCGCCCGAAGACATCGGAGAGCAGATAAGACCTCGTCCAGGGCGGGAATTTGGCGCTCCAGCGCTGCGCCCTGCTCGACCGTGCTTTTCCTGGCCGGCTAGGTGCGCACGCGTCTGGGGGCGCGGCCTCTGTCACGGAGCTGGTTCGCCCTCATTGGGCGAACCGCTCACGTGTTGCGCTTGCGAGCGGTAAATTCAATTTGCTCGCTGAGCGCCGAGCAGGCCCGCCCGCCTGCTCACAAAGGACACATGCTTTGTCGCAACGTGTCTACCGTGAGCACCCGCTCAGCGCCACACTGGACGAGCCCTAAGGCCTCGTTCAGAGTGCCTGCTTCGCGACGTGCGCACGTTATAAACAAAGTATTTAAAGTAAATATCAGTTGTCAGGGTAGAAGCTACCCTGTCTCCGAAGTACGGAGTTGACGCTTGCTACAGTTTGCATAAACAACTCAAGTTGTTTTTTTCAAGCTGCAGCAGCGTCACTGGCACTTCGGCAGCCAATCAAATCATTCAGAGAAATGTAGTGAGAAGAGCAACCCCCATCCCTAACCTCAGGTCTGAGAACCCGCCTCCTGAACGCTTGAAAAGGACTGCTGGGGATGATGTGCACACATCGCCCAGCAGATTGACGCGCGGACGCACGCCCTCCACCTCCTGTCTCTGCCACCCTGAACGAGGCCTAAGTGAGTTACAGAGAACTCGCGCGCTCCCCTACATGTCATTTCCATCCTTTAGGCGGAAAGCGCGGGACCTCTGCCACGCACGCCCCCACGTTTGTGCACCGCTGCTCAAGATATCTGTGAATACACCTGAGATGTACTGAGAAACAAGGAAAGAATCCCATAAGATGCACTCACTGTGGGTAGAGCTCAAAATAAATAAATGTTATTAATGATAACAAGAAAAACAATCTAATTAAAACCTGATACCTTCGCGCATGTTAGGCACAGCGGAGTGTGGAATGCTTCATGTAAGTCTATGCCTGGGTATAAACATTATGGGGCTTATGCAGAGAGGATCGTGATGTACTGGGAAAACGGCAATAAAATAGCCAAAGAATTGGCATCAATTATGGCCGTATGCTGAAAGCGCCTTTACCTTGTTTTAGCAGATGTTAGTCAAATTTCCAAGTTTTTCTGGCGCCCTGGAACACGCCATATTATAGGGCAGAATGGCGCATTCCAGCGCTTCGGTCCTTCTGGAATCGCACGCTATAATAGTATGGCGAGTTCCAGGTTCTCGCCAGCTGTTTGGCGACTTTTACTCTGCTGAAAACTTTTCAGACGGTTTTTAAAAAACGCGCCATTTTCTCCCCAGTTAAAGGTTTTCTGGCGAGTTTTTTGGCCAGAATATGGCGCAATTCCCTCCTAGATCCTCTCTGCATAAGCCCCTATATGAGTGATCCAGAATAAGGACTAGTAGCTCGTTCATAGCCTGGTGGTGGTAATAATAGTATAGAAGGTGACCAGTTGGTAGTCTATATATGTAGCTCCAAATGTAGTCACAGTAACATAAGGTCATATATGGGGTGAATGCCCCAAACACAATGTTCCTGTACTGCTAACCCTGATTACATTGCAGTGTTGCTGTGCAGATAGTGCCAAGTGTCTGCTCATAGAAGGGCGCTCTGCTCTGCTGCATGTGGGTATAGCCGGGCTAAACGATTGTCCCAGTTTAACCATGAGTGTTTAAACAGACAAACAGTAGTGGTCGTTTAGCAACCTTCTAAAGTCAGAGGTAGTGAGTCATTCACTCCCCAAAACTTGTGGTGCATAACAAGTAGTGCCAAGGGTTAAACAACTGTCCCATTTGACCATGAATATCAAACACCAAGCACAATGTTCATATATTATTATCCCTGATTACACTGCAGTCGTGGTGTTGCCAAGCAGGTAATAACAAATGTTTGCTCATAAAACGGCTTTATGCTCTGCTGCATGTGGGTATGAAGGGGTTAACCAATTGTCCCACTTAGTCATGGATGTTAAACAAACTGTAGTGATCGCTTAGGCAGCCTTCTGGAGTCAGAGGTAATGATTCATTTACTCCCCATAGCCCAGAGTGTGTATCAAATGGTGCCAGGGGTTAAACAGTTAACCTACTTGGCCATATGTACCAGACAGGCAGTAAAGATCGTGTAGCAGCTTGCTGGTGTCAGACACCGCGAGTGATTCTGCCCCCACACTACAGAGTGTATGACAGGGGAGTGCCTGAATCGCCGAGTGCAGGGATTTCTAGTGAGATGAACAGGAAAGCAGTCCTAGCTAGTGGGATCCACAACTGGCCCACATCATTATTAGCTGATTGCACTCCACGCTATGAACCGGACTGACCACACTACTAACTAGTTGGTCGCGCTGCTGACGTCCTACCCTCATATCCTAGTGGCTGAGCAGGGTTACTCCACCTCTTCCCCCCCTTTCCATATCAATACACCTGAGATACCTGGGAAATAAACATCGTTTGAATATGCAAAGTGTATTCAAATGATTGAAATGAGGCATATTTCTCGGGTATCTCAGGTGGGGTCGCAGCTATCTCCCCGTGTTGTATAGAGGGGTTTAGTTCGGTGTATAAGTCACTAAGAGTTGCAGTTCGTGGTTAGAATTGCTTGATACTGTATGTAACACCAGTTTTGGGGTAATTGTCGGTTGCCATAGCATTAAACATTAAATTCTGTTCTTTCTTTAGGTACATTTTCTGCCATTGTTTCAATTGACGGATTCTGCCATCACTTATTGCAGCCCGACAATATTCACACATTTATTAAAAATGTCACACGCAAAACTTTCTCCAGAATTATTAAGGAAAATCACATTATATTCAAACAACAACTAAATACAGATTCTAGACAGTGTTTTTACTGGGAACCAGAAAGGAGGCAAAATTTTTAAATCTCCCTCCAGGGGAAACAAAATGGCTGTCAAATCTCAAGCCAATAGGAAGCCGCAACATGATCAGTTGCAGCTTCCTATTTGACAGCAATTTAAATCCCCTTTGAAATACCAGGAAGTAATACTGGTAGCTGCACCGGTCAGTATCCAGGGAACCAACGGGCCCCCGCAGCTGAAAATAGTGATGTTCAGTGTTCACCCCCCTGTTTCCATCCTGTAAATGGGGGGTAGTTAGAGAAGATTGCAGCTTTAACTTTGTGGAGCAAACTGACTCCTTTACAAAGCCGCTATAACTGCAATGCATATAGTCGATGCATAGCTATGTAACCCTCCCTGCCAGGCTCGTAGAGAGTTTACATAAGTGTCGGTGTTAGGGCTGCTCAGGGTGCATTATATTATTCAGGGTGCATGCTGGGTGCTGGTAAGCAATGGTGGAAACTGTATTCATTCAAACAGCACCTTTTATTATCTTGTAGGCCCGGTCTCACATTTAATATACAGCGATCATCTTGTATTTCCAATTAAGTGTCCTTGGCCTATGCTGTTTGCACTGCTTCCTTAGCTGCCCCATCTCGGCCTGCTAGGAAGGTGCTGAGGCTTTATATCTAGTTTGCTACCTATACAGTCTCTCTGCTCTACAGCGCTGGTAGCGTTCCATAGCCACGGGGCTCCTGATGGGCCTAGCACTACTCCTTCTGTAATCCGCCTCCTTATTTCAGGGCAGATTGCCCCCCCATATCCCCCCCCCGCCCCCCCTCTGAGCATAGTCTGTCTCTCTCTATATCTTGGGAGTCATTCCAGACCATCTAGATAAACAGGATACATTCCCTAACTGAAAAACAATAAAGGGAATGCTAAACCTATACTGTACTGTACTTAGGGACTTGCATAACTATTCACAGTGAGAGCCCTCTTCTTCCACTCCTCCTGGGATCTGAACTCAAGAAAGTTTCCCCTTCCATGCATAGCCTAGTATGATGTCACTGTCTCCAGGCAGAAGGGGCAGGGTTTAACTTCTGCTGTGTCACACCACCACCATGTGATAAGGAAGGGGCGTTACCTTGTGTGAGCTCACACAGTTAACCCCCTATAAACTCTAGTAATCTCAAATGTGGGTGGGGGGGTTACAGCTATATTACATAACTGTATATACAACATTC
>NW_027455512.1:0-35569 GCF_040206685.1 Ascaphus truei
CCTCGCTCTCTCCCTCTCCCCCCCTCGCTCTCTCCCTCTCCCCCCTCGCTCTCTCTCTCTCCCCACCCTCGCTCTCTCCCCACCCCTCGCTCTCTCCCTCTCCCCCCTCGCTCTCTCCCTCTCCCCCCTCACTCTCTCTCTCTCTCCCCCCCCTCAGTGACAGTAGCAGATTATATTTCCAGAGCAGAGTCACAGAACCGGCCGCTTGTACCAAAGAAAGATTCAAACCTCACAGAGCAGCCGGATCTAAAGGTGAGACCCCCTTACCCCCACCCCCGGGGGGGCGCCGCTCACACCCCCCTTACCCCACCCCCGGGGGGCGCCGCTCACACCCCCTTACCCCACCCCCGGGGGGGCGACGCTCACACCCTCTTATCCCACCCCCGGGGAGTGCCACTCACCCCCCCTTACCCCACCCCCCGGGGGGTGCCGCTCACCCCCCCTTACGCCACCCACGGGGGGGCGACGCTCACACCCTCTTATCCCACCCCCGGGGGGTGCCACTCACCCCCCCCTTACCCCACCCACGGGGGGCGACGCTCACACCCTCTTATCCCACCACGGGGGGTGCCACTCACCCCCCCTTACCCCACCCACGGGGGGCGCCGCTCACCCCCTCTTATCCCACCCATGGGGGGCGCCGCTCACCCTCTTATCCCATCACAGGGAGGCGCCGCTGTCCCTATTATCTTATAGGAATCCCCTGTGTGAGACGCCTTCTTATCCCATCACAGGGGGGCACCGCTGTCCCTATTACCTTATAGGAATCCCCTGTGTGTGAGACGCCCTCTTATCCCATCACAGGGGGCACCGCTGTCCCTATTACCTTATAGGAACCCTGTGTGTGAGACGCCCTCTTATCCCATCACAGGGAGGCACCGCTGTCCCTATTACCTTATAGGAATCCTGTGTGTGAGACACCCTCTTATCCCATCACAGGGGGCACCGCTGTCCCTATTACCTTATAGGAACCCTGTGTGTGAGACGCCCTCTTATCCCATCACAGGGGGGCACCGCTGACCCTATTACCTTATAGGAATCCCGTGTGTGTGAGACGCCCTCTTATCCCATCACAGGGAGGCACCGCTGTCCCTATTACCTTATAGGAATCCTGTGTGTGAGACGCCCTCTTATCCCATCACAGGGGGCACCGCTGTCCCTATTACCTTATAGGAATCCTGTGTGTGACGCCCTCTTATCCCATCACAGGGAGGCACCGCTGTCCCTATTACCTTATAGGAATCCTGTGTGTGAGACGCCCTCTTATCCCATCACAGGGGGCACCGCTGTCCCTATTACCTTATAGGAATCCCGTGTGTGAGACGCCCTCTTATCCCATCACAGGGAGGCACCGCTGTCCCTATTACCTTATAGGAATCCTGTGTGTGAGACGTCCTCTTATCCCATCACAGGGGGCACCGCTGTCCCTATTACCTTATAGGAATCCTGTGTGTGACGCCCTCTTATCCCATCACAGGGAGGCACCGCTGTCCCTATTACCTTATAGGAATCCTGTGTGTGACACCCTCTTATCCCATCACAGGGAGGCACCGCTGTCCCTATTATCTTATAGGAATCCCATGTGTGAGACGCCCTCTTATCCCATCACAGGGAGGCACCGCTGTCCCTATTACCTTATAGGAATCCCGTGTGTGAGACGCCCTCTTATCCCATCACAGGGAGGCGCCGCTGTCCCTATTACCTTATAGGAATCCCCCGTGTGTGTGAGACGCCCTCTTATCCCATCACAGGGAGGCACCGCTGTCCCTATTATCTTATAGGAATCCTGTGTGTGAGACGCCCTCTTATCCCATCACAGGGGGGCACCGCTGTCCCTATTATCTTATAGGAATCCTGTGTGTGTGAGACGCCCTCTTATCCCATCACAGGGTGGCGCCGCTGTCCCTATTACCTTATAGGAATCCTGTGTGTGTGACGCCCTCTTATCCCATCACAGGGAGGCACCGCTGTCCCTATTACCTTATAGGAATCCCGTGTGTGTGAGACGCCCTCTTATCCCATCACAGGGAGGCACCGCTGTCCCTATTACCTTATAGGAATCCCCTGTGTGTGTGAGACACCCTCTTATCCCATCACAGGGAGGCACCGCTGACCCTATTACCTTATAGGAATCCTGTGTGTGAGACGCCCTCTTATCCCATCACAGGGAGGCACCGCTGTCCCTATTACCTTATAGGAATCCTGTGTGTGAGACGCCCTCTTATCCCATCACAGGGAGGCACCGCTGTCCCTATTACCTTATAGGAATCCCGTGTGTGTGTGTGAGACGCCCTCTTATCCCATCACAGGGGGGCGCCGCTGTCCCTATTACATTATAGGAATCCTGTGTGTGAGACGCCCTCTTATCCCATCACAGGGAGGCACCGCTGTCCCTATTACCTTATAGGAATCCCATGTGTGAGACGCCCTCTTATCCCATCACAGGGAGGCACCGCTGTCCCTATTACCTTATAGGAATCCTGTGTGTGAGACGCCCTCTTATCCCATCACAGGGAGGCACCGCTGTCCCTATTACCTTATAGGAATCCCGTGTGTGTGAGACGCCCTCTTATCCCATCACAGGGAGGCACCGCTGTCCCTATTATCTTATAGGAACCCCTGTGTGTGAGACGCCCTCTTATCCCATCACAGGGGGGCGCCGCTGTCCCTATTACCTTATAGGAATCCCATGCGTGAGACGCCCTCTTATCCCATCACAGGGGGGCGCCGCTGTCCCTATTACCTTATAGGAATCCCGTGTGTGAGACGCCCTCTTATCCCATCACAGGGGGGCACCGCTGTCCCTATTACCTTATAGGAATCCTGTGTGTGAGACGCCCTCCTATCCCATCACAGGGAGGCACCGCTGTCCCTATTACCTTATAGGAATCCCGTGTGTGTGAGACGCCCTCTTATCCCATCACAGGGAGGCACCGCTGTCCCTATTACCTTATAGGAATCCCCTGTGTGTGTGAGACACCCTCTTATCCCATCACAGGGAGGCACCGCTGACCCTATTACCTTATAGGAATCCTGTGTGTGAGACGCCCTCTTATCCCATCACAGGGAGGCACCGCTGTCCCTATTACCTTATAGGAATCCTGTGTGTGAGAAGCCCTCTTATCCCATCACAGGGAGACACCGCTGTCCCTATTACCTTATAGGAATCCCCTGTGTGTGTGAGACGCCCTCTTATCCCATCACAGGGAGGTACCGCTGACCCTATTACCTTATAGGAATCCTGTGTGTGAGACGCCCTCTTATCACATCACAGGGAGGCACCGCTGTCCCTATTACCTTATAGGAATCCCGTGTGTGAGACACCCTCTTATCCCATCACAGGGAGGCACCGCTGACCCTATTACCTTATAGGAATCCTGTGTGTGAGACGCCCTCTTATCACATCACAGGGGGCACCGCTGACCCTATTATCTTATAGGAATCCCGTGTGTGTGAGACGCCCTCTTATCCCATTACAGGGGGGCACCACTGTCCCTATTACCTTATAGGAATCCCCTGTGTGTGAGACGCCCTCTTATCCCATCACAGGGAGGCACCGCTGTCCCTATTACCTTATAGGAATCCTGTGTGTGAGACGCCCTCTTATCCCATCACAGGGAGGCACCGCTGTCCCTATTACCTTATAGGAATCCCCTGTGTGTGTGAGACTCCCTCTTATCCCATCACAGGGAGGCACCGCTGTCCCTATTACCTTATAGGAATCCTGTGTGAGACGCCCTCTTATCCCATCACAGGGAGGCACCGCTGTCCCTATTACCTTATAGGAATCCTGTGTGTGAGACGCCCGCTTATCCCATCACAGGGAGGCACCGCTGTCCCTATTACCTTATAGGAATCCTGTGTGAGACGCCCTCTTATCCCATCACAGGGAGGCACCGCTGTCCCTATTACCTTATAGGAATCCTGTGTGTGAGACGCCCTCTTATCCCATCACAGGGGGGCACCGCTGTCCCTATTACCTTATTGGTATCCCGTGTGTGTGAGACGCCCTCTTATCCCATCACAGGGGGGCACCGCTATCCCTATTATCTTATAGGAATCCTGTGTGTGAGACGCCCTCTTATCCCATCACAGGGGGGCACCGCTGTCCCTATTATCGTATAGGAATCCTGTGTGTGAGACGCCCTCTTATCCCATCACAGGGAGGCACCGCTGTCCCTATTACCTTATAGGAACCCCGTGTGTGTGAGACGCCCTCTTATCCCATCACAGGGGGGCGCCGCTGTCCCTATTACCTTATAGGAATCCCGTGTGTGAGACGCCCTCTTATCCCATCACAGGGAGGCACCGCTGTCCCTATTATCTTATAGGAATCCCGTGTGTGTGAGAGACCCTCTTATCCCATCACAGGGGGCGCCGCTGTCCCTATTACCTTATAGGAATCCCGTGTGTGTGAGACGCCCTCTTATCCCATCACAGGGGGGCACCGCTGTCCCTATTATCTTATAGGAATCCTGTGTGTGAGACGCCCTCTTATCCCATCACAGGGGGGCACCGCTGTCCCTATTATCGTATAGGAATCCTGTGTGTGAGACGCCCTCTTATCCCATCACAGGGAGGCACCGCTGTCCCTATTACCTTATAGGAACCCCGTGTGTGTGAGACGCCCTCTTATCCCATCACAGGGGGGCGCCGCTGTGCCTATTACCTTATAGGAATCCCGTGTGTGTGAGACGCCCTCTTATCCCATCACAGGGGGGCACCGCTGTCCCTATTACCTTATAGGAACCCCGTGTGTGTGAGACGCCCTCTTATCCCATCACAGGGAGGCACCGCTGTCCCTATTACCTTATAGGAACCCCGTGTGTGTGAGACGCCCTCTTATCACATCACAGGGAGGCACCGCTGTCCCTATTACCTTATAGGAATCCCGTGTGTGTGAGAGACCCTCTTATCCCATCACAGGGGGCGCCGCTGTCCCTATTACCTTATAGGAATCCCGTGTGTGTGAGACGCCCTCTTATCCCATCACAGGGGGGCACCGCTGTCCCTATTATCTTATAGGAATCCTGTGTGTGAGACGCCCTCTTATCCCATCACAGGGGGGCACCGCTGTCCCTATTATCGTATAGGAATCCTGTGTGTGAGACGCCCTCTTATCCCATCACAGGGAGGCACCGCTGTCCCTATTACCTTATAGGAACCCCGTGTGTGTGAGACGCCCTCTTATCCCATCACAGGGGGGCGCCGCTGTGCCTATTACCTTATAGGAATCCCGTGTGTGTGAGACGCCCTCTTATCCCATCACAGGGGGGCACCGCTGTCCCTATTACCTTATAGGAACCCCGTGTGTGTGAGACGCCCTCTTATCACATCACAGGGAGGCACCGCTGTCCCTATTACCTTATAGGAATCCTGTGTGTGAGACGCCCTCTTATCCCATCACATGGGGGCACCGCTGTCCCTATTACCTTATAGGAATCCTGTGTGTGAGACGCCCTCCTATCCCATCACAGGGAGGCACCGCTGTCCCTATTACCTTATAGGAATCCCGTGTGTGTGAGACGCCCTCTTATCCCATCACAGGGGGGCACCGCTGTCCCTATTACCTTATAGGAATCCTGTGTGTGAGACGCCCTCTTATCCCATCACAGGGGGGCACCGCTGTCCCTATTACCTTATAGGAATCCTGTGTGTGAGACGCCCTCTTATCCCATCACAGGGAGGCACCGCTGTCCCTATTACCTTATAGGAATCCCGTGTGTGTGAGACGCCCTCTTATCCCATCACAGGGGGGCACCGCTGTCCCTATTATCTTATAGGAATCCTGTGTGTGAGACGCCCTCTTATCCCATCACAGGGGGGCGCCGCTGTCCCTATTACCTTATAGGAATCCCGTGTGTGTGAGACGCCCTCTTATCCCATCACAGGGGGGCACCGCTGTCCCTATTATCTTATAGGAATCCTGTGTGTGAGACGCCCTCTTATCCCATCACAGGGAGGCACCGCTGTCCCTATTATCTTATAGGAATCCCATGTGTGAGACGCCCTCTTATCCCATCACAGGGGGGCACCGCTGTCCCTATTATCTTATAGGAATCCCGTGTGTGTGAGACGCCCTCTTATCCCATCACAGGGAGGCACCGCTGTCCCTATTACCTTATAGGAATCCTGTGTGTGAGACGCCCTCTTATCCCATCACAGGGAGGCACCGCTGTCCCTATTACCTTATAGGAATCCCGTGTGTGTGAGACGCCCTCTTATCCCATCACAGGGAGGCACCGCTGTCCCTATTACCTTATAGGAATCCCGTGCGTGAGACGCCCTCTTATCCCATCACAGGGAGGCACCGCTGTCCCTATTACCTTATAGGAATCCCGTGCGTGAGACGCCCTCTTATCCCATCACAGGGAGGCACCGCTGTCCCTATTACCTTATAGGAATCCCGTGCGTGAGACGCCCTCTTATCCCATCACAGGGGGGCGCCGCTGACCCTATTACCTTATAGGAATCCCGTGTGTGAGACGCCCTCTTATCCCATCACAGGGAGGCACCGCTGTCCCTATTACCTTATAGGAATCCCCTGTGTGTGAGACGCCCTCTTATCCCATCACAGGGAGGCACCGCTGTCCCTATTACCTTATAGGAACCCCGTGTGTGTGAGACGCCCTCTTATCCCATCACAGGGGGGCACCGCTGTCCCTATTACCTTATAGGAATCCCGTGTGTGTGAGACGCCCTCTTATCCCATCACAGGGGGGCACCGCTGTCCCTATTACCTTATAGGAATCCCCTGTGTGTGAGACGCCCTCTTATCCCATCACAGGGGGGCGCCGCTGTCCCTATTACCTTATAGGAATCCCGTGTGTGTGAGACGCCCTCTTATCACATCACAGGGGAGCACCGCTGTCCCTATTACCTTATAGGAATCCTGTGTGTGACGCCCTCTTATCCCATCACAGGGGGGCACCGCTGTCCCTATTACCTTATAGGAATCCTGTGTGTGAGACGCCCGCTTATCCCATCACAGGGGGGCGCCGCTGTCCCTATTACCTTATAGGAATCCCGTGTGTGTGAGACGCCCTCTTATCACATCACAGGGAGGCACCGCTGTCCCTATTACCTTATAGGAATCCTGTGTGTGACGCCCTCTTATCCCATCACAGGGAGGCACCGCTGTCCCTATTATCTTATAGGAATCCCCTGTGTGTGAGACGCCCTCTTATCCCATCACAGGGGGGCGCCGCTGTCCCTATTACCTTATAGGAATCCCGTGTGTGAGACGTCCTCTTATCCCATCACAGGGAGGCACCGCTGTCCCTATTACCTTATAGGAATCCTGTGTGTGTGAGACGCCCTCTTATCCCATCACAGGGAGGCACCGCTGTCCCTATTGCCTTATAGGAATCCTGTGTGTGAGACGCCCTCTTATCCCATCACAGGGAGGCACCGCTGTCCCTATTACCTTATAGGAATCCTGTGTGTGAGACGCCCTCTTATCCCATCACAGGGAGGCACCGCTGTCCCTATTACCTTATAGGAATCCTGTGTGTGAGACGCCCTCTTATCCCATCACAGGGAGGCACCGCTGTCCCTATTACCTTATAGGAATCCCGTGTGTGAGACGCCCTCTTATCCCATCACAGGGAGGCACCGCTGTCCCTATTACCTTATAGGAATCCCGTGTGTGAGACGCCCTCTTATCCCATCACAGGGAGGCACCGCTGTCCCTATTACCTTATAGGAATCCCGTGCGTGAGACGCCCTCTTATCCCATCACAGGGGGGCGCCGCTGACCCTATTACCTTATAGGAATCCCGTGTGTGAGACGCCCTCTTATCCCATCACAGGGAGGCACCGCTGTCCCTATTACCTTATAGGAATCCCCCGTGTGTGAGACGCCCTCTTATCCCATCACAGGGAGGCACCGCTGTCCCTATTACCTTATAGGAACCCCGTGTGTGTGAGACGCCCTCTTATCCCATCACAGGGGGGCACCGCTGTCCCTATTACCTTATAGGAATCCCGTGTGTGTGAGACGCCCTCTTAGCCCATCACAGGGGGGCACCGCTGTCCCTATTACCTTATAGGAATACTGTGTGTGTGAGACGCCCTCTTATCCCATCACAGGGAGGCACCGCTGTCCCTATTATCTTATAGGAATCCTGTGTGTGAGACGCCCTCTTATCCCATCACAGGGAGGCACCGCTGTCCCTATTACCTTATAGGAATCCTGTGTGTGAGACGCCCGCTTATCCCATCACAGGGGGGCGCCGCTGTCCCTATTACCTTATTGGAATCCCGTGTGTGTGAGACGCCCTCTTATCACATCACAGGGAGGCACCGCTGTCCCTATTACCTTATAGGAATCCTGTGTGTGACGCCCTCTTATCCCATCACAGGGAGGCACCGCTGTCCCTATTATCTTATAGGAATCCCCTGTGTGTGAGACGCCCTCTTATCCCATCACAGGGGGGCGCTGCTGTCCCTATTACCTTATAGGAATCCCGTGTGTGAGACGTCCTCTTATCCCATCACAGGGAGGCACCGCTGTCCCTATTACCTTATAGGAATCCTGTGTGTGTGAGACGCCCTCTTATCCCATCACAGGGAGGCACCGCTGTCCCTATTACCTTATAGGAATCCTGTGTGTGAGACGCCCTCTTATCCCATCACAGGGAGGCACCGCTGTCCCTATTACCTTATAGGAATCCTGTGTGTGAGACGCCCTCTTATCCCATCACAGGGAGGCACCGCTGTCCCTATTACCTTATAGGAATCCCGTGTGTGAGACGCCCTCTTATCCCATCACAGGGAGGCACCGCTGTCCCTATTACCTTATAGGAATCCCGTGTGTGAGACGCCCTCTTATCCCATCACAGGGAGGCACCGCTGTCCCTATTACCTTATAGGAATCCTGTGTGTGTGAGACGCCCTCTTATCACATCACAGGGAGGCACCGCTGTCCCTATTACCTTATAGGAATCCTGTGTGTGAGACGCCCTCTTATCCCATCACAGGGGGGCACCGCTGTCCCTATTACATTATAGGAATCCTGTGTGTGAGACGCCCTCTTATCCCATCACAGGGGGGCGCCGCTGTCCCTATTACCTTATAGGAATCCTTTGTGTGAGACGCCCTCTTATCCCATCACAGGGGGGCACCGCTGTCCCTATTACCTTATAGGAATCCTGTGTGTGTGACGCCCTCTTATCCCATCACAGGGAGGCACCGCTGTCCCTATTAAAATAAAATAACCTTTACATTAAGGGGGAGCTGTCCTTTTATTTAGAATCCCGTGTGTGAGACGCCCTCTTATCCCATCACAGGGGGGCGCCGCTGTCCCTATTACCTTATAGGAATCCCGTGTGTGAGACGCCCTCTTATCCCATCACAGGGAGGCACCCGCTGTCCCTATTATCTTATAGGAATCCTGTGTGTGAGACGCCCTCTTATCCCATCACAGGGAGGCACCGCTGTCCCTATTACCTTATAGGAATCCTGTGTGTGACGCCCTCTTATCCCATCACAGGGGGGCGCCGCTGTCCCTATTACCTTATAGGAATCCCGTGTGTGTGAGACGCCCTCTTATCCCATCACAGGGGGGCACCGCTGTCCCTATTACCTTATAGGAATCCCCTGTGTGTGAGACGCCCTCTTATCCCATCACAGGGGGGCGCCGCTGTCCCTATTACCTTATAGGAATCCCGTGTGTGTGAGACGCCCTCTTATCACATCACAGGGGAGCACCGCTGTCCCTATTACCTTATAGGAATCCTGTGTGTGACGCCCTCTTATCCCATCACAGGGGGGCACCGCTGTCCCTATTACCTTATAGGAATCCTGTGTGTGAGACGCCCGCTTATCCCATCACAGGGGGGCGCCGCTGTCCCTATTACCTTATAGGAATCCCGTGTGTGTGAGACGCCCTCTTATCACATCACAGGGAGGCACCGCTGTCCCTATTACCTTATAGGAATCCTGTGTGTGACGCCCTCTTATCCCATCACAGGGAGGCACCGCTGTCCCTATTATCTTATAGGAATCCCCTGTGTGTGAGACGCCCTCTTATCCCATCACAGGGGGGCGCCGCTGTCCCTATTACCTTATAGGAATCCCGTGTGTGAGACGTCCTCTTATCCCATCACAGGGAGGCACCGCTGTCCCTATTACCTTATAGGAATCCTGTGTGTGTGAGACGCCCTCTTATCCCATCACAGGGAGGCACCGCTGTCCCTATTACCTTATAGGAATCCTGTGTGTGAGACGCCCTCTTATCCCATCACAGGGAGGCACCGCTGTCCCTATTACCTTATAGGAATCCTGTGTGTGAGACGCCCTCTTATCCCATCACAGGGAGGCACCGCTGTCCCTATTACCTTATAGGAATCCTGTGTGTGAGACGCCCTCTTATCCCATCACAGGGAGGCACCGCTGTCCCTATTACCTTATAGGAATCCCGTGTGTGAGACGCCCTCTTATCCCATCACAGGGAGGCACCGCTGTCCCTATTACCTTATAGGAATCCCGTGTGTGAGACGCCCTCTTATCCCATCACAGGGAGGCACCGCTGTCCCTATTACCTTATAGGAATCCCGTGCGTGAGACGCCCTCTTATCCCATCACAGGGGGGCGCCGCTGACCCTATTACCTTATAGGAATCCCGTGTGTGAGACGCCCTCTTATCCCATCACAGGGAGGCACCGCTGTCCCTATTACCTTATAGGAATCCCCCGTGTGTGAGACGCCCTCTTATCCCATCACAGGGAGGCACCGCTGTCCCTATTACCTTATAGGAACCCCGTGTGTGTGAGACGCCCTCTTATCCCATCACAGGGGGGCACCGCTGTCCCTATTACCTTATAGGAATCCCGTGTGTGTGAGACGCCCTCTTAGCCCATCACAGGGGGGCACCGCTGTCCCTATTACCTTATAGGAATACTGTGTGTGTGAGACGCCCTCTTATCCCATCACAGGGAGGCACCGCTGTCCCTATTATCTTATAGGAATCCTGTGTGTGAGACGCCCTCTTATCCCATCACAGGGAGGCACCGCTGTCCCTATTACCTTATAGGAATCCTGTGTGTGAGACGCCCGCTTATCCCATCACAGGGGGGCGCCGCTGTCCCTATTACCTTATTGGAATCCCGTGTGTGTGAGACGCCCTCTTATCACATCACAGGGAGGCACCGCTGTCCCTATTACCTTATAGGAATCCTGTGTGTGACGCCCTCTTATCCCATCACAGGGAGGCACCGCTGTCCCTATTATCTTATAGGAATCCCCTGTGTGTGAGACGCCCTCTTATCCCATCACAGGGGGGCGCTGCTGTCCCTATTACCTTATAGGAATCCCGTGTGTGAGACGTCCTCTTATCCCATCACAGGGAGGCACCGCTGTCCCTATTACCTTATAGGAATCCTGTGTGTGTGAGACGCCCTCTTATCCCATCACAGGGAGGCACCGCTGTCCCTATTACCTTATAGGAATCCTGTGTGTGAGACGCCCTCTTATCCCATCACAGGGAGGCACCGCTGTCCCTATTACCTTATAGGAATCCTGTGTGTGAGACGCCCTCTTATCCCATCACAGGGAGGCACCGCTGTCCCTATTACCTTATAGGAATCCCGTGTGTGAGACGCCCTCTTATCCCATCACAGGGAGGCACCGCTGTCCCTATTACCTTATAGGAATCCCGTGTGTGAGACGCCCTCTTATCCCATCACAGGGAGGCACCGCTGTCCCTATTACCTTATAGGAATCCTGTGTGTGTGAGACGCCCTCTTATCACATCACAGGGAGGCACCGCTGTCCCTATTACCTTATAGGAATCCTGTGTGTGAGACGCCCTCTTATCCCATCACAGGGGGGCACCGCTGTCCCTATTACATTATAGGAATCCTGTGTGTGAGACGCCCTCTTATCCCATCACAGGGGGGCGCCGCTGTCCCTATTACCTTATAGGAATCCTTTGTGTGAGACGCCCTCTTATCCCATCACAGGGGGGCACCGCTGTCCCTATTACCTTATAGGAATCCTGTGTGTGTGACGCCCTCTTATCCCATCACAGGGAGGCACCGCTGTCCCTATTACCTTATAGGAATCCCGTGTGTGAGACGCCCTCTTATCCCATCACAGGGGGGCGCCGCTGTCCCTATTACCTTATAGGAATCCCGTGTGTGAGACGCCCTCTTATCCCATCACAGGGAGGCACCGCTGTCCCTATTATCTTATAGGAATCCTGTGTGTGAGACGCCCTCTTATCCCATCACAGGGAGGCACCGCTGTCCCTATTACCTTATAGGAATCCTGTGTGTGACGCCCTCTTATCCCATCACAGGGAGGCACCGCTGTCCCTATTACCTTATAGGAATCCCGTGTGTGAGACGCCCTCTTATCACATCACAGGGAGGCACCGCTGTCCCTATTACCTTATAGGAATCCCGTGTGTGAGACGCCCACTTATCCATCACAGGGAGGCACCGCTGTCCCTATTACCTTATAGGAATCCTGTGTGTGAGACGCCCTCTTATCCCATCACAGGGAGGCACCGCTGTCCCTATTATCTTATAGGAATCCTGTGTGTGTGAGACGCCCTCTTATCCCATCACAGGGGGGCACCGCTGTCCCTATTATCTTATAGGAATCCCGTGTGTGAGACGCCCTCTTATCCCATCACAGGGAGGCACCGCTGTCCCTATTATCTTATAGGAATCCCGTGTGTGTGACGCCCTCTTATCCCATCACAGGGAGGCACCGCTGTCCCTATTACCTTATAGGAATCCTGTGTGTGAGACGCCCTCTTATCCATCACAGGGGGCACCGCTGTCCCTATTACCTTATAGGAATCCCCCGTGTGTGAGACGCCCTCTTATCCCATCACAGGGGGGCACCGCTGTCCCTATTACCTTATAGGAATCCTGTGTGTGAGACGCTCTCTTATCCCATCACAGAGGGCACCGCTGTCCCTATTACCTTATAGGAATCCCGTGTGTGTGAGACGCCCTCTTATCCCATCACAGGGAGGCACCGCTGTCCCTATTATCTTATAGGAATCCCGTGTGTGAGACGCCCTCTTATCCCATCACAGGGGGGCACCGCTGTCCCTATTACCTTATAGGAATCCTGTGTGTGAGACGCCCTCTTATCCCATCACAGGGAGGCACCGCTGTCCCTATTATCTTATAGGAATCCTGTGTGTGTGAGACGCCCTCTTATCCCATCACAGGGAGGCACCGCTGTCCCTATTACCTTATAGGAATCCTGTGTGTGTGAGACGCCCTCTTATCCCATCACAGGGAGGCACCGCTGTCCCTATTACCTTATAGGAATCCTGTGTGTGAGACGCCCTCTTATCCCATCACAGGGGGGCACCGCTGTCCCTATTACCTTATAGGAATCCCGTGTGTGAGACGCCCTCTTATCCCATCACAGGGGGGCACCGCTGTCCCTATTACCTTATAGGAATCCCGTGTGTGTGAGACGCCCTCTTATCCCATCACAGGGAGGTACCGCTGTCCCTATTACCTTATAGGAATCCCGTGTGTGAGACGCCCCCTTATCCCATCACAGGGAGGCACCGAGACGCCCTCTTATCCCATCACAGGGAGGCACCGCTGTCCCTATTATCTTATAGGAATCCCCTGTGTGTGTGAGACGCCCTCTTATCCCATCACAGGGAGGCGCCGCTGTCCCTATTACCTTATAGGAATCCCGTGTGTGAGACGCCCTCTTATCCCATCACAGGGGGGCGCCGCTGTCCCTATTACCTTATAGGAATCCCGTGTGTGAGACGCCCTCTTATCCCATCACAGGGGGGCGCCGCTGTCCCTATTACCTTATAGGAATCCCCTGTGTGTGAGACGCCCTCTTATCCCATCACAGGGAGGCACCGCTGTCCCTATTACCTTATAGGAATCCCGTGTGTGTGAGACGCCCTCTTATCACATCACAGGGAGGCACCGGAGTCCCTATTACCTTATAGGAATCCTGTGTGTGAGACGCCCTCTTATCCCATCACATGGGGGCACCGCTGTCCCTATTACCTTATAGGAATCCTGTGTGTGAGACGCCCTCCTATCCCATCACAGGGAGGCACCGCTGTCCCTATTACCTTATAGGAATCCTGTGTGTGAGACGCCCTCTTATCCCATCACAGGGAGGCACCGCTGTCCCTATTACCTTATAGGAATCCTGTGTGTGAGACGCCCTCTTATCCCATCACAGGGAGGCACCGCTGTCCCTATTACCTTATAGGAATCCCGTGTGTGTGAGACGCCCTCTTATCCCATCACAGGGGGGCACCGCTGTCCCTATTACCTTATAGGAATCCTGTGTGTGAGACGCCCTCTTATCCCATCACAGGGAGGCACCGCTGTCCCTATTACCTTATAGGAATCCTGTGTGTGAGACACCCTCTTATCCCATCACAGGGAGGCACCGCTGTCCCTATTACCTTATAGGAATCCCGTGTGTGTGAGACGCCCTCTTATCCCATCACAGGGGGGCACCGCTGTCCCTATTATCTTATAGGAATCCTGTGTGTGAGACGCCCTCTTATCCCATCACAGGGGGGCGCCGCTGTCCCTATTACCTTATAGGAATCCCGTGTGTGTGAGACGCCCTCTTATCCCATCACAGGGGGGCACCGCTGTCCCTATTATCTTATAGGAATCCTGTGTGTGAGACGCCCTCTTATCCCATCACAGGGGGCACCGCTGTCCCTATTACCTTATAGGAATCCCGTGTGTGTGAGACGCCCTCTTATCCCATCACAGGGGGGCACCGCTGTCCCTATTATCTTATAGGAATCCCATGTGTGAGACGCCCTCTTATCCCATCACAGGGGGGCACCGCTGTCCCTATTATCTTATAGGAATCCCGTGTGTGTGAGACGCCCTCTTATCCCATCACAGGGAGGCACCGCTGACCCTATTATGTTATAGGAATCCTGTGTGTGAGACGCCCTCTTATCCCATCACAGGGAGGCACCGCTGTCCCTATTACCTTATAGGAATCCCGTGCGTGAGACGCCCTCTTATCCCATCACAGGGAGGCACCGCTGTCCCTATTACCTTATAGGAATCCCGTGCGTGAGACGCCCTCTTATCCCATCACAGGGAGGCACCGCTGTCCCTATTACCTTATAGGAATCCCGTGCGTGAGACGCCCTCTTATCCCATCACAGGGGGGCGCCGCTGACCCTATTACCTTATAGGAATCCCGTGTGTGAGACGCCCTCTTATCCCATCACAGGGAGGCACCGCTGTCCCTATTACCTTATAGGAATCCCCCGTGTGTGAGACGCCCTCTTATCCCATCACAGGGAGGCACCGCTGTCCCTATTACCTTATAGGAACCCCGTGTGTGTGAGACGCCCTCTTATCCCATCACAGGGGGGCACCGCTGTCCCTATTACCTTATAGGAATCCCGTGTGTGTGAGACGCCCTCTTATCCCATCACAGGGGGGCACCGCTGTCCCTATTACCTTATAGGAATCCCCTGTGTGTGAGACGCCCTCTTATCCCATCACAGGGGGGCGCCGCTGTCCCTATTACCTTATAGGAATCCCGTGTGTGTGAGACGCCCTCTTATCACATCACAGGGAGGCACCGCTGTCCCTATTACCTTATAGGAATCCTGTGTGTGACGCCCTCTTATCCCATCACAGGGAGGCACCACTGACCCTATTACCTTATAGGAATCCTGTGTGTGAGACGCCCGCTTATCCCATCACAGGGGGGCGCCGCTGTCCCTATTACCTTATAGGAATCCCGTGTGTGTGAGACGCCCTCTTATCCCATCACAGGGAGGCACCGCTGTCCCTATTACCTTATAGGAATCCTGTGTGTGAGACGCCCTCTTATCCCATCACAGGGAGGCACCGCTGTCCCTATTACCTTATAGGAATCCCGTGTGTGAGACGTCCTCTTATCCCATCACAGGGGGGCGCCGCTGTCCCTATTACCTTATAGGAATCCCGTGTGTGAGACGTCCTCTTATCCCATCACAGGGAGGCACCGCTGTCCCTATTACCTTATAGGAATCCTGTGTGTGTGAGACGCCCTCTTATCCCATCACAGGGAGGCACCGCTGTCCCTATTACCTTATAGGAATCCTGTGTGTGAGACGCCCTCTTATCCCATCACAGGGGGGCACCGCTGTCCCTATTACCTTATAGGAATCCCGTGTGTGAGACGCCCTCTTATCCCATCACAGGGAGGCACCGCTGTCCCTATTACCTTATAGGAATCCCGTGTGTGAGACGCCCTCTTATCCCATCACAGGGAGGCACCGCTGTCCCTATTACCTTATAGGAATCCTGTGTGTGAGACGCCCTCTTATCCCATCACAGGGAGGCACCGCTGTCCCTATTACCTTATAGGAATCCTGTGTGTGAGACGCCCTCTTATCCCATCACAGGGAGGCACCGCTGTCCCTATTACCTTATAGGAATCCTGTGTGTGAGACGCCCTCTTATCCCATCACAGGGAGGCACCGCTGTCCCTATTACCTTATAGGAATCCTGTGTGTGTGAGACGCCCTCTTATCACATCACAGGGAGGCACCGCTGTCCCTATTACCTTATAGGAATCCTGTGTGTGTGAGACGCCCTCTTATCCCATCACAGGGAGGCACCGCTGTCCCTATTACCTTATAGGAATCCCGTGTGTGAGACGCCCTCTTATCCCATCACAGGGAGGCACCGCTGTCCCTATTACCTTATAGGAATCCTGTGTGTGAGACGCCCTCTTATCCCATCACAGGGGGGCACCGCTGTCCCTATTACTTTATAGGAATCCTGTGTGTGAGACGCCCTCTTATCCCATCACAGGGGGGCGCCGCTGTCCCTATTACCTTATAGGAATCCCGTGTGTGAGACGCCCTCTTATCCCATCACAGGGGGGCACCGCTGTCCCTATTACCTTATAGGAATCCTCTGTGTGTGAGACGCCCTCTTATCACATCACAGGGAGGCACCGCTGACCCTATTACCTTATAGGAATCCCGTGTGTGTGAGACGCCTCTTATCCCATCACAGGGGGGCACCGCTGTCCCTGTTACCTTATAGGAATCCTGTGTGTGAGACGCCCCCTTATCCCATCACAGGGAGGCACCGCTGTCCCTATTACCTTATAGGAATCCCGTGTGTGAGACGCCCACTTATCCATCACAGGGGGGCACCGCTGTCCCTATTATCTTATAGGAATCCCGTGTGTGAGACGCCCTCTTATCCCATCACAGGGAGGCACCGCTGTCCCTATTATCTTATAGGAATCCCGTGTGTGTGACGCCCTCTTATCCCATCACAGGGAGGCACCGCTGTCCCTATTACCTTATAGGAATCCCGTGTGTGAGACGCCCTCTTATCCATCACAGGGGGCACCGCTGTCCCTATTACCTTATAGGAATCCCGTGTGTGTGAGACGCCCTCTTATCCCATCACAGGGAGGCACCGCTGTCCCTATTATCTTATAGGAATCCCGTGTGTGAGACGCCCTCTTATCCCATCACAGGGGGGCACCGCTGTCCCTATTACCTTATAGGAATCCTGTGTGTGAGACGCCCTCTTATCCCATCACAGGGAGGCACCGCTGTCCCTATTATCTTATAGGAATCCTGTGTGTGTGAGACGCCCTCTTATCCCATCACAGGGAGGCACCGCTGTCCCTATTACCTTATAGGAATGCTGTGTGTGTGAGACGCCCTCTTATCCCATCACAGGGAGGCACCGCTGTCCCTATTACCTTATAGGAATCCTGTGTGTGAGACGCCCTCTTATCCCATCACAGGGGGGCACCGCTGTCCCTATTACCTTATAGGAATCCCGTGTGTGAGACGCCCTCTTATCCCATCACAGGGGGGCACCGCTGTCCCTATTACCTTATAGGAATCCCGTGTGTGTGAGACGCCCTCTTATCCCATCACAGGGGGGCACCGCTGTCCCTATTATCTTATAGGAATCCCCTGTGTGTGTGAGACGCCCTCTTATCCCATCACAGGGAGGCGCCGCTGTCCCTATTACCTTATAGGAATCCCGTGTGTGAGACGCCCTCTTATCCCATCACAGGGGGGCGCCGCTGTCCCTATTACCTTATAGGAATCCCGTGTGTGAGACGCCCTCTTATCCCATCACAGGGAGGCACCGCTGTCCCTATTACCTTATAGGAACCCCGTGTGTGAGACGCCCTCTTATCCCATCACAGGGAGGCGCCGCTGTCCCTATTACCTTATAGGAATCCCGTGTGTGAGACGCCCTCTTATCCCATCACAGGGGGGCGCCGCTGTCCCTATTACCTTATAGGAATCCCGTGTGTGTGAGACGCCCTCTTATCCCATCACAGGGAGGCACCGCTGTCCCTATTACCTTATAGGAATCCCCCGTGTGTGAGACGCCCTCTTATCCCATCACAGGGGGCACCGCTGTCCCTATTACCTTATAGGAATCCTGTGTGTGTGACGCCCTCTTATCCCATCACAGGGAGGCACCGCTGTCCCTATTACCTTATAGGAATCCCGTGTGTGAGACGCCCTCTTATCCCATCACAGGGAGGCACCGCTGTCCCTATTATCTTATAGGAATCCTGTGTGTGTGAGACGCCCTCTTATCCCATCACAGGGAGGCACCGCTGTCCCTATTACCTTATAGGAATCCCGTGTGTGTGAGACGCCTCTTATCCCATCACAGGGAGGCACCGCTGACCCTATTACCTTATAGGAATCCCGTGTGTGTGAGACGCCCTCTTATCCCATCACAGGGAGGCACCGCTGTCCCTATTACCTTATAGGAATCCCGTGTGTGTGAGACGCCCTCTTATCCCATCACAGGGAGGCACCGCTGTCCCTATTACCTTATAGGAATCCCGTGTGTGTGAGACGCCCTCTTATCCCATCACAGGGAGGCACCGCTGTCCCTATTACCTTATAGGAATCCCCCGTGTGTGAGACGCCCTCTTATCCCATCACAGGGGGCACCGCTGTCCCTATTACCTTATAGGAATCCTGTGTGTGTGACGCCCTCTTATCCCATCACAGGGAGGCACCGCTGTCCCTATTACCTTATAGGAATCCCGTGTGTGAGACGCCCTCTTATCCCATCACAGGGAGGCACCGCTGTCCCTATTATCTTATAGGAATCCTGTGTGTGTGACGCCCTCTTATCCCATCACAGGGAGGCACCGCTGTCCCTATTTCCTTATAGGAATCCCGTGTGTGAGACGCCCTCTTATCCCATCACAGGGAGGCACCGCTGACCCTATTATCTTATAGGAATCCCGTGTGTGTGAGACGCCCTCTTATCCCATCACAGGGGGGCACCGCTGTCCCTATTACCTTATAGGAATCCTGTGTGTGAGACGCCCTCTTATCCCATCACAGGGAGGCACCGCTGTCCCTATTACCTTATAGGAATCCCGTGTGTGAGACGCCCTCTTATCCCATCACAGGGAGGCACCGCTGTCCCTATTATCTTATAGGAATCCTGTGTGTGTGAGACGCCCTCTTATCCCATCACAGGGGGGCGCCGCAGTCCCTATTACCTTATAGGTATCCCGTGTGTGTGTGAGACGCCCCCTTATCCCATCACAGGGGGGCACCGCTGTCCCTATTACCTTATAGGAATCCTGTGTGTGAGACGCCCTCTTATCCCATCACAGGGGGGCGCCGCTGTCCCTATTACCTTATAGGAATCCCCTGTGTGTGAGACACCCTCTTATCTCATCACAGGGGGGCACCGCTGTCCCTATTACCTTATAGGAATCCTGTGTGTGTGAGACGCCCTCTTATCCCATCACAGGGAGGCACCGCTGTCCCTATTACCTTATAGGAATCCCCTGTGTGTGAGACGCCCTCTTATCCCATCACAGGGGGACACCGCTGTCCCTATTACCTTATAGGAATCCCGTGTGTGAGACGCCCCCTTATCCCATCACAGGGAGGCACCGCTGTCCCTATTATCTTATAGGAATCCCGTGTGTGAGACGCCCCCTTATCCCATCACAGGGGGGCACCGCTGTCCCTATTACCTTATAGGAATCCTGTGTGTGTGAGACGCCCTCTGATCCCATCACAGGGGGGCGCCGCTGTCCCTATTACCTTATAGGAATCCTGTGTGTGAGACGCCCTCTTATCCCATCACAGGGGGGCACCGCTGTCCCTATTATCTTATAGGAATCCCGTGTGTGAGACGCCCTCTTATCCCATCACAGGGAGGCACCGCTGTCCCTATTACCTTATAGGAATCCCGTGTGTGAGACGACCTCTTATCCCATCACAGGGAGGCACCGCTGTCCCTATTATCTTATAGGAATCCTGTGTGTGTGAGACGCCCTCTTATCCCATCACAGGGGGGCACCGCTGTCCCTATTACCTTATAGGAATCCCGTGTGTGAGACGACCTCTTATCCCATCACAGGGAGGCACCGCTGTCCCTATTATCTTATAGGAATCCTGTGTGTGTGAGACGCCCTCTTATCCCATCACAGGGGGGCACCGCTGTCCCTATTACCTTATAGGAATCCCGTGTGTGAGACGACCTCTTATCCCATCACAGGGAGGCACCGCTGTCCCTATTATCTTATAGGAATCCCGTGTGTGTGTGACGCCCTCTTATCCCATCACAGGGGGGCACCGCTGTCCCTATTATCTTATAGGAATCCTGTGTGTGAGACGCCCTCTTATCCCATCACAGGGAGGCACCGCTGTCCCTATTACCTTATAGGAATCCCGTGTGTGTGAGACGCCCTCTTATCCCATCACAGGGAGGCACCGCTGTCCCTATTACCTTATAGGAATCCCCTGTGTGTGAGACGCCCTCTTATCCCATCACAGGGGGGCGCTGCTGTCCCTATTACCTTATAGGAATCCCGTGTGTGTGAGACGCCCTCTTATCCCATCACAGGGGGGCACCGCTGTCCCTATTATCTTATAGGAATCCTGTGTGTGAGACGCCCTCTTATCCCATCACAGGGAGGCACCGCTGTCCCTATTACCTTATAGGAATCCCGTGTGTGTGAGACGCCCTCTTATCCCATCACAGGGAGGCACCGCTGTCCCTATTACCTTATAGGAATCCTGTGTGTGTGAGACGCCTCTTATCCCATCACAGGGAGACACCGCTGTCCCTATTATCTTATAGGAATCCTGTGTGTGAGACGCCCTCTTATCCCATCACAGGGAGGCACCGCTGTCCCTATTACCTTATAGGAATCCTGTGTGTGTGAGACGCCCTCTTATCCCATCACAGGGAGGCACCGCTGTCCCTATTACCTTATAGGAATCCTGTGTGTGTGACACCCTCTTATCCCATCACAGGGGGGCACCGCTGTCCCTATTACCTTATAGGAATCCTGTGTGTGTGACACCCTCTTATCCCATCACAGGGAGGCACCGCTGTCCCTATTACCTTATAGGAATCCTGTGTGTGAGACGCCCTCTTATCCCATCACAGGGAGGCACCGCTGTCCCTATTACCTTATAGGAATCCCCTGTGTGCGAGACGCCCTCTTATCCCATCACAGGGGGGCACCTCTGTCCCTATTACCTTATAGGAATCCTGTGTGTGAGACGCCCTCTTATCCCATCACAGGGAGGCACCGCTGACCCTATTACCTTATAGGAATCCCGTGTGTGAGACGCCCTCTTATCCCATCACAGGGAGGCACCGCTGTCCCTATTACCTTATAGGAATCCTGTGTGTGAGACGCCCTCTTATCCCATCACAGGGGGGCACCGCTGTCCCTATTACCTTATAGGAACCCTGTGTGAGACGCCCTCTTATCCCATCAAGGGGGCACTGCTGTCCCTATTACCTTATAGGAATCCCGTGTGTGTGAGACGCCCTCTTATCCCATCACAGGGGGGCGCCGCTGTCCCTATTACCTTATAGGAATCCTGTGTGTGTGAGACGCCCTCTTATCCCATCACAGGGGGGCGCCGCTGTCCCTATTACCTTATAGGAATCCCGTGTGTGTGAGACGCCCTCTTATCCCATCACAGGGGGGCACCGCTGTCCCTATTATCTTATAGGAATCCCGTGTGTGAGACGCCCTCTTATCCCATCACAGGGAGACACCGCTGTCCCTATTATCTTATAGGAATCCCGTGTGTGAGACGCCCTCTTATCCCATCACAGGGGGGCACCGCTGTCCCTATTACCTTATAGGAATCCCGTGTGTGTGAGACGCCCTCTTATCCCATCACAGGGAGGCACCGCTGTCCCTATTACCTTATAGGGATCCTGTGTGTGACGCCCTCTTATCCCATCACAGGGAGGCACCGCTGTCCCTATTACCTTATAGGAATCCCGTGTGTGAGACGCTCTCTTATCCCATCACAGGGAGGCACCGCTGTCCCTATTATCTTATAGGAATCCTGTGTGTGTGAGACGCCCTCTTATCCCATCACAGGGGGGCGCCGCTGTCCCTATTACCTTATAGGAATCCTGTGTGTGAGACGCCCTCTTATCCCATCACAGGGAGGCACCGCTGTCCCTATTACCTTATAGGAATCCTGTGTGTGAGACGCCCTCTTATCCCATCACAGGGGGGCGCCGCTGTCCCTATTACCTTATAGGAATCCTGTGCGTGAGACGCCCTCTTATCCCATCACAGGGGGGCACCGCTGTCCCTATTACCTTATAGGAATCCTGTGCGTGAGACGCCCTCTTATCCCATCACAGGGGGGCGCCGCTGTCCCTATTACCTTATATGAATCCCGTGTGTGAGACGCCCTCTTATCCCATCACAGGGGGGCGCCGCTGTCCCTATTACCTTATAGGAATCCCGTGTGTGAGACGCCCTCTTATCCCATCACAGGGAGGCGCCGCTGTCCCTATTACCTTATAGGAATCCTGTGTGTGTGAGACGCCCTCTTATCCCATCACAGGGAGGCACCGCTGTCCCTATTACCTTATAGGAATCCCCTGTGTGTGAGACGCCCTCTTATCCCATCACAGGGGGGCACCGCTGTCCCTATTACCTTATAGGAATCCCGTGTGTGAGACGCCCTCTTATCCCATCACAGGGGGGCACCGCTGTCCCTATTACCTTATAGGAATCCCGTGTGTGTGAGACGCCCTCTTATCCCATCACAGGGGGGCACCGCTGTCCCTATTATCTTATAGGAATCCCCTGTGTGTGTGAGACGCCCTCTTATCCCATCACAGGGAGGCGCCGCTGTCCCTATTACCTTATAGGAATCCCGTGTGTGAGACGCCCTCTTATCCCATCACAGGGGGGCGCCGCTGTCCCTATTACCTTATAGGAATCCCGTGTGTGAGACGCCCTCTTATCCCATCACAGGGAGGCACCGCTGTCCCTATTACCTTATAGGAACCCCGTGTGTGAGACGCCCTCTTATCCCATCACAGGGAGGCGCCGCTGTCCCTATTACCTTATAGGAATCCCGTGTGTGAGACGCCCTCTTATCCCATCACAGGGGGGCGCCGCTGTCCCTATTACCTTATAGGAATCCCGTGTGTGTGAGACGCCCTCTTATCCCATCACAGGGAGGCACCGCTGTCCCTATTACCTTATAGGAATCCCCCGTGTGTGAGACGCCCTCTTATCCCATCACAGGGGGCACCGCTGTCCCTATTACCTTATAGGAATCCTGTGTGTGTGACGCCCTCTTATCCCATCACAGGGAGGCACCGCTGTCCCTATTACCTTATAGGAATCCCGTGTGTGAGACGCCCTCTTATCCCATCACAGGGAGGCACCGCTGTCCCTATTATCTTATAGGAATCCTGTGTGTGTGAGACGCCCTCTTATCCCATCACAGGGAGGCACCGCTGTCCCTATTACCTTATAGGAATCCCGTGTGTGTGAGACGCCTCTTATCCCATCACAGGGAGGCACCGCTGACCCTATTACCTTATAGGAATCCCGTGTGTGTGAGACGCCCTCTTATCCCATCACAGGGAGGCACCGCTGTCCCTATTACCTTATAGGAATCCCGTGTGTGTGAGACGCCCTCTTATCCCATCACAGGGAGGCACCGCTGTCCCTATTACCTTATAGGAATCCCGTGTGTGTGAGACGCCCTCTTATCCCATCACAGGGAGGCACCGCTGTCCCTATTACCTTATAGGAATCCCCCGTGTGTGAGACGCCCTCTTATCCCATCACAGGGGGCACCGCTGTCCCTATTACCTTATAGGAATCCTGTGTGTGTGACGCCCTCTTATCCCATCACAGGGAGGCACCGCTGTCCCTATTACCTTATAGGAATCCCGTGTGTGAGACGCCCTCTTATCCCATCACAGGGAGGCACCGCTGTCCCTATTATCTTATAGGAATCCTGTGTGTGTGACGCCCTCTTATCCCATCACAGGGAGGCACCGCTGTCCCTATTTCCTTATAGGAATCCCGTGTGTGAGACGCCCTCTTATCCCATCACAGGGAGGCACCGCTGACCCTATTATCTTATAGGAATCCCGTGTGTGTGAGACGCCCTCTTATCCCATCACAGGGGGGCACCGCTGTCCCTATTACCTTATAGGAATCCTGTGTGTGAGACGCCCTCTTATCCCATCACAGGGAGGCACCGCTGTCCCTATTACCTTATAGGAATCCCGTGTGTGAGACGCCCTCTTATCCCATCACAGGGAGGCACCGCTGTCCCTATTATCTTATAGGAATCCTGTGTGTGTGAGACGCCCTCTTATCCCATCACAGGGGGGCGCCGCAGTCCCTATTACCTTATAGGAATCCCGTGTGTGTGTGAGACGCCCCCTTATCCCATCACAGGGGGGCACCGCTGTCCCTATTACCTTATAGGAATCCTGTGTGTGAGACGCCCTCTTATCCCATCACAGGGGGGCGCCGCTGTCCCTATTACCTTATAGGAATCCCCTGTGTGTGAGACACCCTCTTATCTCATCACAGGGGGGCACCGCTGTCCCTATTACCTTATAGGAATCCTGTGTGTGTGAGACGCCCTCTTATCCCATCACAGGGAGGCACCGCTGTCCCTATTACCTTATAGGAATCCCCTGTGTGTGAGACGCCCTCTTATCCCATCACAGGGGGACACCGCTGTCCCTATTACCTTATAGGAATCCCGTGTGTGAGACGCCCCCTTATCCCATCACAGGGAGGCACCGCTGTCCCTATTATCTTATAGGAATCCCGTGTGTGAGACGCCCCCTTATCCCATCACAGGGGGGCACCGCTGTCCCTATTACCTTATAGGAATCCTGTGTGTGTGAGACGCCCTCTGATCCCATCACAGGGGGGCGCCGCTGTCCCTATTACCTTATAGGAATCCTGTGTGTGAGACGCCCTCTTATCCCATCACAGGGGGGCACCGCTGTCCCTATTATCTTATAGGAATCCCGTGTGTGAGACGCCCTCTTATCCCATCACAGGGAGGCACCGCTGTCCCTATTACCTTATAGGAATCCCGTGTGTGAGACGACCTCTTATCCCATCACAGGGAGGCACCGCTGTCCCTATTATCTTATAGGAATCCTGTGTGTGTGAGACGCCCTCTTATCCCATCACAGGGGGGCACCGCTGTCCCTATTACCTTATAGGAATCCCGTGTGTGAGACGACCTCTTATCCCATCACAGGGAGGCACCGCTGTCCCTATTATCTTATAGGAATCCTGTGTGTGTGAGACGCCCTCTTATCCCATCACAGGGGGGCACCGCTGTCCCTATTACCTTATAGGAATCCCGTGTGTGAGACGACCTCTTATCCCATCACAGGGAGGCACCGCTGTCCCTATTATCTTATAGGAATCCCGTGTGTGTGTGACGCCCTCTTATCCCATCACAGGGGGGCACCGCTGTCCCTATTATCTTATAGGAATCCTGTGTGTGAGACGCCCTCTTATCCCATCACAGGGAGGCACCGCTGTCCCTATTACCTTATAGGAATCCCGTGTGTGTGAGACGCCCTCTTATCCCATCACAGGGAGGCACCGCTGTCCCTATTACCTTATAGGAATCCCCTGTGTGTGAGACGCCCTCTTATCCCATCACAGGGGGGCGCTGCTGTCCCTATTACCTTATAGGAATCCCGTGTGTGTGAGACGCCCTCTTATCCCATCACAGGGGGGCACCGCTGTCCCTATTATCTTATAGGAATCCTGTGTGTGAGACGCCCTCTTATCCCATCACAGGGAGGCACCGCTGTCCCTATTACCTTATAGGAATCCCGTGTGTGTGAGACGCCCTCTTATCCCATCACAGGGAGGCACCGCTGTCCCTATTACCTTATAGGAATCCTGTGTGTGTGAGACGCCTCTTATCCCATCACAGGGAGACACCGCTGTCCCTATTATCTTATAGGAATCCTGTGTGTGAGACGCCCTCTTATCCCATCACAGGGAGGCACCGCTGTCCCTATTACCTTATAGGAATCCTGTGTGTGTGAGACGCCCTCTTATCCCATCACAGGGAGGCACCGCTGTCCCTATTACCTTATAGGAATCCTGTGTGTGTGACACCCTCTTATCCCATCACAGGGGGGCACCGCTGTCCCTATTACCTTATAGGAATCCTGTGTGTGTGACACCCTCTTATCCCATCACAGGGAGGCACCGCTGTCCCTATTACCTTATAGGAATCCTGTGTGTGAGACGCCCTCTTATCCCATCACAGGGAGGCACCGCTGTCCCTATTACCTTATAGGAATCCCCTGTGTGCGAGACGCCCTCTTATCCCATCACAGGGGGGCACCTCTGTCCCTATTACCTTATAGGAATCCTGTGTGTGAGACGCCCTCTTATCCCATCACAGGGAGGCACCGCTGACCCTATTACCTTATAGGAATCCCGTGTGTGAGACGCCCTCTTATCCCATCACAGGGAGGCACCGCTGTCCCTATTACCTTATAGGAATCCTGTGTGTGAGACGCCCTCTTATCCCATCACAGGGGGGCACCGCTGTCCCTATTACCTTATAGGAACCCTGTGTGAGACGCCCTCTTATCCCATCAAGGGGGCACTGCTGTCCCTATTACCTTATAGGAATCCCGTGTGTGTGAGACGCCCTCTTATCCCATCACAGGGGGGCGCCGCTGTCCCTATTACCTTATAGGAATCCTGTGTGTGTGAGACGCCCTCTTATCCCATCACAGGGGGGCGCCGCTGTCCCTATTACCTTATAGGAATCCCGTGTGTGTGAGACGCCCTCTTATCCCATCACAGGGGGGCACCGCTGTCCCTATTATCTTATAGGAATCCCGTGTGTGAGACGCCCTCTTATCCCATCACAGGGAGACACCGCTGTCCCTATTATCTTATAGGAATCCCGTGTGTGAGACGCCCTCTTATCCCATCACAGGGGGGCACCGCTGTCCCTATTACCTTATAGGAATCCCGTGTGTGTGAGACGCCCTCTTATCCCATCACAGGGAGGCACCGCTGTCCCTATTACCTTATAGGGATCCTGTGTGTGACGCCCTCTTATCCCATCACAGGGAGGCACCGCTGTCCCTATTACCTTATAGGAATCCCGTGTGTGAGACGCTCTCTTATCCCATCACAGGGAGGCACCGCTGTCCCTATTATCTTATAGGAATCCTGTGTGTGTGAGACGCCCTCTTATCCCATCACAGGGGGGCGCCGCTGTCCCTATTACCTTATAGGAATCCTGTGTGTGAGACGCCCTCTTATCCCATCACAGGGAGGCACCGCTGTCCCTATTACCTTATAGGAATCCTGTGTGTGAGACGCCCTCTTATCCCATCACAGGGGGGCGCCGCTGTCCCTATTACCTTATAGGAATCCTGTGCGTGAGACGCCCTCTTATCCCATCACAGGGGGGCACCGCTGTCCCTATTACCTTATAGGAATCCTGTGCGTGAGACGCCCTCTTATCCCATCACAGGGGGGCGCCGCTGTCCCTATTACCTTATATGAATCCCGTGTGTGAGACGCCCTCTTATCCCATCACAGGGGGGCGCCGCTGTCCCTATTACCTTATAGGAATCCCGTGTGTGAGACGCCCTCTTATCCCATCACAGGGAGGCGCCGCTGTCCCTATTACCTTATAGGAATCCTGTGTGTGTGAGACGCCCTCTTATCCCATCACAGGGAGGCACCGCTGTCCCTATTACCTTATAGGAATCCCCTGTGTGTGAGACGCCCTCTTATCCCATCACAGGGAGGCACCGCTGTCCCTATTACCTTATAGGAATCCCCCGTGTGTGAGACGCCCTCTTATCCCATCACAGGGGGGCACCGCTGTCCCTATTACCTTATAGGAATCCCCAGTGTGAGACGCCCTCTAATCCCATCACAGGGAGGCACCGCTGTCCCTATTACCTTATAGGAATCCTGTGTGTGTGACGCCCTCTAATCCCATCACAGGGAGGCACCGCTGTCCCTATTACCTTATAGGAATCCTGTGTGTGTGACGCCCTCTTATCCCATCACAGGGGGGCGCCGCTGTCCCTATTACCTTATAGGAATCCCCTGTGTGTGTGACGCCCTCTTATCCCATCACAGGGGGGCACCGCTGTCCCTATTACCTTATAGGAATCCCGTGTGTGAGACGCCCTCTTATCCCATCACAGGGAGGCACCGCTGTCCCTATTATCTTATAGGAATCCCCTGTGTGTGAGACGCCCTCTTATCCCATCACAGGGAGGCACCGCTGTCCCTATTACCTTATAGGAATCCCCTGTGTGTGAGACACCCTCTTATCCCATCACAGGGAGGCACCGCTGTCCCTATTACCTTATAGGAATCCCCTGTGTGTGTGACGCCCTCTTATCCCATCACAGGGAGGCACCGCTGTCCCTATTACCTTATAGGAATCCCCTGTGTGTGAGACACCCTCTTATCCCATCACAGGGAGGCACCGCTGTCCCTATTACCTTATAGGAATCCCCTGTGTGTGAGACACCCTCTTATCCCATCACAGGGAGGCACCGCTGTCCCTATTACCTTATAGGAATCCCCTGTGTGTGAGACGCCCTCTTATCCCATCACAGGGAGGCACCGCTGTCCCTATTACCTTATAGGAATCCCCTGTGTGTGAGACACCCTCTTATCCCATCACAGGGAGGCACCGCTGTCCCTATTACCTTATAGGAATCCTGTGTGTGAGACGCCCTCTTATCCCATCACAGGGAGGCACCGCTGTCCCTATTACCTTATAGGAATCCCGTGTGTGTGAGACGCCCTCTTATCCCATCACAGGGAGGCACCGCTGTCCCTATTACCTTATAGGAATCCCCTGTGTGTGAGACACCCTCTTATCCCATCACAGGGAGGCACCGCTGTCCCTATTACCTTATAGGAATCCCCTGTGTGTGAGACGCCCTCTTATCCCATCACAGGGAGGCACCGCTGTCCCTATTACCTTATAGGAATCCCCTGTGTGTGAGACGCCCTCTTATCCCATCACAGGGAGGCACCGCTGTCCCTATTACCTTATAGGAACCCCGTGTGTGTGAGACACCCTCTTATCCCATCACAGGGAGGCACCGCTGTCCCTATTACCTTATAGGAATCTCCTGTGTGTGTGACGCCCTCTTATCCCATCACAGGGAGGCACCGCTGTCCCTATTACCTTATAGGAACCCCGTGTGTGTGAGACACCCTCTTATCCCATCACAGGGAGGCACCGCTGTCCCTATTACCTTATAGGAATCCCGTGTGTGAGACGCCCACTTATCCCATCACAGGGAGGCACCGCTGTCCCTATTATCTTATAGGAATCCTGTGTGTGAGACGCCCACTTATCCCATCACAGGGGGGCGCCGCTGTCCCTATTACCTTATAGGAATCCCGTGTGTGTGAGACGCCCACTTATCCCATCACAGGGGGGCGCCGCTGTCCCTATTACCTTATAGGAATCCTGTGTGTGAGACGTCCTCTTATCCCATCACAGGGAGGCACCGCTGTCCCTATTATCTTATAGGAATCCTGTGTGTGAGACGCCCACTTATCCCATCACAGGGGGGCGCCGCTGTCCCTATTACCTTATAGGAATCCCGTGTGTGTGAGACGCCCTCTTATCCCATCACAGGGAGGCACCGCTGTCCCTATTACCTTATAGGAATCCCGTGTGTGAGACGCCCTCTTATCCCATCACAGGGGGGCGCCGCTGTCCCTATTACCTTATAGGAATCCCGTGTGTGAGACGCCCTTCTTATCCCATCACAGGGAGGCACCGCTGTCCCTATTATCTTATAGGAATCCTGTGTGTGTGAGACGCCCTCTTATCCCATCACAGGGAGGCACCGCTATCCCTATTACCTTATAGGAATCCCGTGTGTGAGACGCCCTCTTATCCCATCACAGGGGGGCGCCGCTGTCCCTATTACCTTATAGGAATCCTGTGTGTGAGACGCCCCCTTATCCCATCACAGGGGGGCGCCGCTGTCCCTATTACCTTATAGGAATACTGTGTGTGTGAGACGCCCTCTTATCCCATCACAGGGAGGCACCGCTGTCCCTATTACCTTATAGGAATCCCGTGTGTGAGACGCCCTCTTATCCCATCACAGGGGGGCGCCGCTGTCCCTATTACCTTATAGGAATCCCGTGTGTGAGACGCCCTCTTATCCCATCACAGGGAGGCACCGCTGTCCCTATTATCTTATAGGAATCCTGTGTGTGTGAGACGCCCTCTTATCCTATCACAGGGGGGCACCGCTGTCCCTATTACCTTATAGGAATCCTGTGTGTGAGACACCCTCTTATCCCATCACATGGAGGCACCGCTGTCCCTATTACCTTATAGGAATCCTGTGTGTGAGACGCCCTCTTATCCCATCACAGGGAGGCACCGCTGTCCCTATTATCTTATAGGAATCCCGTGTGTGAGACGCCCTCTTATCCCATCACAGGGAGGCACCGCTGTCCCTATTACCTTATAGGAATCCCCTGTGTGTGTGAGACGCCCTCTTATCCCATCACAGGGAGGCACCGCTGTCCCTATTACCTTATAGGAATCCTGTGTGTGAGACGCCCTCTTATCCCATCACATGGAGGCACCGCTGTCCCTATTACCTTATAGGAATCCTGTGTGTGAGACGCCCTCTTATCCCATCACAGGGAGGCACCGCTGTCCCTATTATCTTATAGGAATCCCGTGTGTGAGACGCCCTCTTATCCCATCACAGGGAGGCACCGCTGTCCCTATTACCTTATAGGAATCCTGTGTGTGTGAGACGCCCTCTTATCCCATCACAGGGGGGCACCGCTGTCCCTATTATCTTATTGGAATCCCGTGTGTGAGACGCCCTCTTATCCCATCACAGGGAGGCACCGCTGTCCCTATTACCTTATAGGAATCCTGTGTGTGAGACGCCCTCTTATCCCATCACAGGGGGGCACCGCTGTCCCTATTACCTTATAGGAATCCCCTGTTTGTGAGACGCCCTCTTTTCCCATCACAGGGAGGCACCGCTGTCCCTATTACCTTATAGGAATCCCGTGTGTGAGACGCCCTCTTATCCCATCACAGGGGGGCACCGCTGTCCCTATTATCTTATAGGAATCCCCTGTGTGTGAGACGCCCTCTTATCCCATCACAGGGGGGCACCGCTGTCCCTATTACCTTATAGGAATCCCGTGTGTGAGACGCCCTCTTATCCCATCACAGGGGGGCACCGCTGTCCCTATTACCTTATAGGAATCCCCTGTGTGTGAGACGCCCTCTTATCCCATCACAGGGAGGCACCGCTGTCCCTATTACCTTATAGGAATCCCGTGTATGAGACGCCCTCTTATCCCATCACAGGGGGGCACCGCTGTCCCTATTACCTTATAGGAATCCCGTGTGTGAGACGCCCTCTTATCCCATCACAGGGGGGCACCGCAGTCCCTATTACCTTATAGGAATCCCGTGTGTGAGACGCCCTCTTATCCCATCACAGGGGGGCGCCGCTGTCCCTATTACCTTATAGGAATCCCCTGTGTGTGAGACGCCCTCTTATCCCATCACAGGGAGGCACCGCTGTCCCTATTACCTTATAGGAATCCCGTGTGTGAGACGCCCTCTTATCCCATCACAGGGGGGCACCGCTGTCCCTATTATCTTATAGGAATCCCCTGTGTGTGTGAGACGCCCTCTTATCCCATCACAGGGGGGCGCCGCTGTCCCTATTACCTTATTGGAATCCCGTGTGTGTGAGACGCCCTCTTATCCCATCACAGGGGGGCACCGCTGTCCCTATTATCTTATAGGAATCCCCTGTGTGTGTGAGACGCCCTCTTATCCCATCACAGGGGGGCGCCGCTGTCCCTATTACCTTATAGGAATCCTGTGTGTGAGACGCCCTCTTATCCCATCACAGGGAGGCACCGCTGTCCCTATTATCTTATAGGAATCCTGTGTGTGAGACGCCCTCTTATCCCATCACAGGGGGGCACCGCTGTCCCTATTATCTTATAGGAATCCTGTGTGTGAGACACCCTCTTATCCCATCACAGGGAGGCACCGCTGACCCTATTATCTTATAGGAATCCCGTGTGTGAGACGCCCTCTTATCCCATCACAGGGGGGCACCGCTGTCCCTATTACCTTATAGGAATCCCGTGTGTGTGAGACGCCTCTTATCCCATCACAGGGAGGCACCGCTGACCCTATTACCTTATAGGAATCCCGTGTGTGTGAGACGCCCTCTTATCCCATCACAGGGAGGCACCGCTGTCCCTATTACCTTATAGGAATCCCGTGTGTGTGAGACGCCCTCTTATCCCATCACAGGGAGGCACCGCTGTCCCTATTACCTTATAGGAATCCCGTGTGTGTGAGACGCCCTCTTATCCCATCACAGGGAGGCACCGCTGTCCCTATTACCTTATAGGAATCCCCCGTGTGTGAGACGCCCTCTTATCCCATCACAGGGGGCACCGCTGTCCCTATTACCTTATAGGAATCCTGTGTGTGTGACGCCCTCTTATCCCATCACAGGGAGGCACCGCTGTCCCTATTACCTTATAGGAATCCCGTGTGTGAGACGCCCTCTTATCCCATCACAGGGAGGCACCGCTGTCCCTATTATCTTATAGGAATCCTGTGTGTGTGACGCCCTCTTATCCCATCACAGGGAGGCACCGCTGTCCCTATTTCCTTATAGGAATCCCGTGTGTGAGACGCCCTCTTATCCCATCACAGGGAGGCACCGCTGACCCTATTATCTTATAGGAATCCCGTGTGTGTGAGACGCCCTCTTATCCCATCACAGGGGGGCACCGCTGTCCCTATTACCTTATAGGAATCCTGTGTGTGAGACGCCCTCTTATCCCATCACAGGGAGGCACCGCTGTCCCTATTACCTTATAGGAATCCCGTGTGTGAGACGCCCTCTTATCCCATCACAGGGAGGCACCGCTGTCCCTATTATCTTATAGGAATCCTGTGTGTGTGAGACGCCCTCTTATCCCATCACAGGGGGGCGCCGCAGTCCCTATTACCTTATAGGAATCCCGTGTGTGTGTGAGACGCCCCCTTATCCCATCACAGGGGGGCACCGCTGTCCCTATTACCTTATAGGAATCCTGTGTGTGAGACGCCCTCTTATCCCATCACAGGGGGGCGCCGCTGTCCCTATTACCTTATAGGAATCCCCTGTGTGTGAGACACCCTCTTATCTCATCACAGGGGGGCACCGCTGTCCCTATTACCTTATAGGAATCCTGTGTGTGTGAGACGCCCTCTTATCCCATCACAGGGAGGCACCGCTGTCCCTATTACCTTATAGGAATCCCCTGTGTGTGAGACGCCCTCTTATCCCATCACAGGGGGACACCGCTGTCCCTATTACCTTATAGGAATCCCGTGTGTGAGACGCCCCCTTATCCCATCACAGGGAGGCACCGCTGTCCCTATTATCTTATAGGAATCCCGTGTGTGAGACGCCCCCTTATCCCATCACAGGGGGGCACCGCTGTCCCTATTACCTTATAGGAATCCTGTGTGTGTGAGACGCCCTCTGATCCCATCACAGGGGGGCGCCGCTGTCCCTATTACCTTATAGGAATCCTGTGTGTGAGACGCCCTCTTATCCCATCACAGGGGGGCACCGCTGTCCCTATTATCTTATAGGAATCCCGTGTGTGAGACGCCCTCTTATCCCATCACAGGGAGGCACCGCTGTCCCTATTACCTTATAGGAATCCCGTGTGTGAGACGACCTCTTATCCCATCACAGGGAGGCACCGCTGTCCCTATTATCTTATAGGAATCCTGTGTGTGTGAGACGCCCTCTTATCCCATCACAGGGGGGCACCGCTGTCCCTATTACCTTATAGGAATCCCGTGTGTGAGACGACCTCTTATCCCATCACAGGGAGGCACCGCTGTCCCTATTATCTTATAGGAATCCTGTGTGTGTGAGACGCCCTCTTATCCCATCACAGGGGGGCACCGCTGTCCCTATTACCTTATAGGAATCCCGTGTGTGAGACGACCTCTTATCCCATCACAGGGAGGCACCGCTGTCCCTATTATCTTATAGGAATCCCGTGTGTGTGTGACGCCCTCTTATCCCATCACAGGGGGGCACCGCTGTCCCTATTATCTTATAGGAATCCTGTGTGTGAGACGCCCTCTTATCCCATCACAGGGAGGCACCGCTGTCCCTATTACCTTATAGGAATCCCGTGTGTGTGAGACGCCCTCTTATCCCATCACAGGGAGGCACCGCTGTCCCTATTACCTTATAGGAATCCCCTGTGTGTGAGACGCCCTCTTATCCCATCACAGGGGGGCGCTGCTGTCCCTATTACCTTATAGGAATCCCGTGTGTGTGAGACGCCCTCTTATCCCATCACAGGGGGGCACCGCTGTCCCTATTATCTTATAGGAATCCTGTGTGTGAGACGCCCTCTTATCCCATCACAGGGAGGCACCGCTGTCCCTATTACCTTATAGGAATCCCGTGTGTGTGAGACGCCCTCTTATCCCATCACAGGGAGGCACCGCTGTCCCTATTACCTTATAGGAATCCTGTGTGTGTGAGACGCCTCTTATCCCATCACAGGGAGACACCGCTGTCCCTATTATCTTATAGGAATCCTGTGTGTGAGACGCCCTCTTATCCCATCACAGGGAGGCACCGCTGTCCCTATTACCTTATAGGAATCCTGTGTGTGTGAGACGCCCTCTTATCCCATCACAGGGAGGCACCGCTGTCCCTATTACCTTATAGGAATCCTGTGTGTGTGACACCCTCTTATCCCATCACAGGGGGGCACCGCTGTCCCTATTACCTTATAGGAATCCTGTGTGTGTGACACCCTCTTATCCCATCACAGGGAGGCACCGCTGTCCCTATTACCTTATAGGAATCCTGTGTGTGAGACGCCCTCTTATCCCATCACAGGGAGGCACCGCTGTCCCTATTATCTTATAGGAATCCCCTGTGTGTGAGACGCCCTCTTATCCCATCACAGGGGGGCACCGCTGTCCCTATTACCTTATAGGAATCCTGTGTGTGAGACGCCCTCTTATCCCATCACAGGGAGGCACCGCTGTCCCTATTATCTTATAGGAATCCCCTGTGTGTGAGACGCCCTCTTATCCCATCACAGGGGGGCGCCGCTGTCCCTATTACCTTATAGGAATCCTGTGTGTGAGACGCCCTCTTATCCCATCACAGGGGGGCACCGCTGTCCCTATTACCTTATAGGAATC